>NC_059351.1:775000-800000 GCF_019703515.2 Myxocyprinus asiaticus | reverse complement strand
TTTATCATTAAAAAAAATAAGAGGGATCATAAAAATTGCATTTTGTTTTTTATTAGTACTGCCCCGATGAAGCTATTCGACATAGCAGATATTCACATGTATTCCACAAGACTAAATAATAACTGGATTAACACAAATGATCCTGTCCAAAGGTTTACATCTCCTTGGTTCTTAATATGGTGTGTTGCTTCCTCGATGATCAATGACTGTTTGTGTCTTTTGTGATAGTTGTGTATGAGTCTCTGCTTCGTCCTGAGCAGTCAAGCTGCCCACTGTTCTTAAGAAAAAGTCCTCCATGCTGCACATTCTTTGGTTTTCCAGCATCATCTGCGCATTTGAGTTCTTCCCAACAGTGACTATATGATGTTGTGCTCCAGCGTTTGACACTCAGGACAACTGCGGGACTCATACACAACTATTATAAAAGATGCAAACATTCATTTATGCTCAAGAAGGCAACACACTACATTAAGAGCCATGGGGAAGTAAGCTTTTAAACAGGATGATGTGTGTAAATTATTATTATGTCTTGTGGGATATGTAAATATCTGTTATTTAGCTTTTGAGGGGCAGTACTTAATAAAACAAATATGATCTTTTATCTCTTATTTTTGTATACATTTGTGTGTACATTTCTGAGACAAAAGGGCGATGTAAACAAAGTAAATTATTGGTGGTTTCCATACAGTTATTTGTAGAAAATCGAGAAATTTGTAGGTTTCAGTGTGGTTTTCTTTTACCACTTTTTCTCTCCATGGCATTGTATAGTCCAGTAGTGTCTTTATTTGCTAAGGCTACTTCCGGCCATTGACATAGTTTAAGTTGGCCTAAAATCTGTTTATGTGAGTTTTATTTACACAAACATAAGATTCGGTTATGAACCCAAAAGATCCTTATTGTTCAGGCACTAGTAAAGAGAACACTTGCAACAACAGTGGAGTCCACGCATTTCATAAATCACTGTCAAGAACAAAGTCTATTTCTGTTTCCTCTGACTGACGGCAATCATCTCACACAGGTTACCGCTTGAATCTATTTGTCATATATAAACATCCTATTGAAATGTAAGGAACTGTAGGAGACCTTCAGTCGGTGGGTGAGCTGTTTGACTTGGGCTTGCAGGTGCTCAGGGTCCACAGCAGGGCGGTTCAGTGTTGTTTGCTGATGTATTTTTCTCCACTGCTCTAACTCCATCTGCAGACACGTTTTCTGCTGCTCCAGACCTGCCAGCTCACATGCCTGCTTCTGTTCACCAACACACACGCAAAAACAAATCCACATGTAAGAGCTGTTACATCAGCTGTTTAATAAAGGGGCAGAGAAATATCAATTAAATGAGCTGAGTGACAAAAACAAGCAGTCTAATTAAACAATTTCTGGAGAGTTGTATGATTATGAAGCATTTTTAAGCTCAGGACTAAACAGCAGTTTGTGATTAAAGCCTTAAATCCGATTAAAGCTGTATGCTAATAAGGAGGTAGATCATTTCCCCGTTTTCTGTTTGGATTGCAGCCTTAATAGAGCCATTGTCAGCTCGTCCCAGTACACTCTGGGAGTTTATCAGCTAAAGCTGCGCACCAGGGCTAATTGCACTCTCACTCACTGACACACACACACACACACTGACACACAAACACACGCACGCACACACACTCACACGCACGCAAGCACACACTGACGCATACACACACGCACACACACACACACACGCACACTTACTGCATAGAACTAAGTGAATAACACAAAGCTCTGTTTGGGGAATAAACCCACACGCAGTGTTTATAATAACACTCAGTGGCAATACTTCACCCTCTGCCAAAACATAGTGTTTTCTTCTGTTACTGCACCGTTCTTACAATATGGAGCAACCCAAGGAAAAATTACCATGCACACAGAGGGACAAACTCACCAAACAGTGGTGCCACTTTCGCGTGTGGTATTTCAGCGCAAAAAACTGCATCTTATTCACTAAACGCCCGCAATCTAGTTTGGTCAGATGCAATGAGCTCTGAAGTAGCGCTGCATCATGAGTGAAGTCATTAAAATTCCTTTCTGCACCTCCTTTCTATGTAAATTAGGCTCATAATAGATTGTGCTTCATTCACAAAAATTGCCCGGCACAATTTACACCGCGCTATTACCCCCAAGGAAAGCAGCTGGTACACTGAATTTTATTGAAAAGAGATACTGAACATTATCTATGGATCATGACAGGAGTAATTAATAAAATAATGATCAAATGATTTAGAAGAGAGTCATAAACTTGCATATATCCAGACGCATGGAGTAGTCAAGCACACGTTAAATTAGTATGTTAAAAAGATGATTCTGGTATCTGGATCACAGTAGTGGAGTGATGCTATACAGTCCCGACAGACTGAGTCTGCTATATAGTGCTCAGAACTAGACTTCAACATTGGAATAGCGGCATGCAAATTGCATTCAGCACAGGATTTGTGGGCATGTTTGCACTGTTGCCTGATCTGCTTAATTCCTTTATTGAATCGGGCACCAAACCAGCGCATGCAAATAAACAGCGCTTTTACTGGGCACAATACATTCTTTTTTTTTTTTTTTTCTCCCCAATTTGGAATGCCCAATTCCCAATGCGCTCTAAGTCCTCGTGGTGGTGTAGTGACTCGCCTTAATCCGGGTGGCGGAGGATGAATCTCAGTTGCCTCCGCGTCTGAGACCGTCAACCCGTGCATCTTATCACGTGGCTTGTTGAGCGTGTTACCGAGTAGACGTAGCACGTGTGGAGGCTTCACGCCATTCTCCGTGGCATCCACACACAACTCACCACACGCCCCACCGAGAGCGAACCACATTATAGCGACCACGAGGAGGTTACCCCATGTGACTCTACCCTCCCTAGCAACCGGGCCAATTTGGTTGCTTAGGAGACCTGACTGGAGTCACTCAGCACACCCTGGATTTGAACTCACGACTCCAGGAATGGTAGTCTGCATCTTTACTCGGTGAGCTAACCAGGCCCCAGGCGCAATACATTCTTAGCGATTTCACCCCTCAGTTTATTGTAGAACATCTGATACAGATGGAGATATTTGGTTTCTGACGTCAACTTTTCATAAATCACTTTTTTTTTATTTGTGCTTGTGATAGGTTGGCAGTACACAGTGAGGCACTGATGGTGTTTCCAACAATCTGAGGGTTTATAAATCACCCTGCTGCACTGAAGTGCCATTAGGATCATACAGCTTTCTGTCTACATCCCGACACAGCCACTGGTCCCCCAGTCCTATAAATTACTAAATGTTTACCAAGACCATGTGCTTCATTATTATACACTATTATTTGTTTAAAGACAGAAAAATATATAAATAAATAAAATAAAAATGAAATAAAATAATCTTTTTTACTGCAAAAAATAAAACATTTAAAAATTTAAAAATTTCTTTAGTAGTATTTTTGTTAAAATATTTAAACATATTCGAACATATAAAAATAAAAAAATAAATACCAATCAAGAAAAAAAAACATGTATTTTTATTTTATTTTTAGATTTTTTTTCTTCTTGTTTTAAGCATAAAGTTGACTCATTTATTTTTTTTTTCAGATTTCTCTGAAAAAGGGATAGTTCACCCAAAAATGAAAAAATTCTCTCATCATTTTCTCACCCTCATGCCATCCCAGATTAAATATTGTTCTGTTTCTCACTACACTTCTATCATTTTTATGCTGCCTTTATGTGCTTTTTGGAGCTTCAAAGTTCTGGTCACCATTCACTTGCATTGTATGAACCTACAGAGCTGAAATATTCTTCTGAAAATCTTCATTTGTGTTCTGCAGAAGAAAGAAAGTCACAGGTTTGGAAAGAAATGAGGGTGAATAAATGATGAGAGAATTTTCATTTTTGTGTGAACTATCCCTTTAATATCTTATGCCATTTTGCTTGTCAACAAAATACATCTTGTTTTAAGGATTTAGATATTTTTACTAGAAAACAAGACAAAAACACTAAATAAGAAAACTATTTTTTGCAGTGTTGAAAGAAGTTTTTCTGAGCAGATTTGTCAAGTCTATATATCACTGATTTACAAACTGCTGTGACCAGTCACCTGGAAATGTAAATTAAACTGTCAAGCTTGTTAGAATTCAGTCACAGTCAAACTCAGACGAGATGTGGGGAGGTTAGGTTGGCTTAGTGCTAACAGCCCCTGAAAGCCTCCCTGTCAGACAAGGCTGTTTTAGCAGTCTAATCCTGAGGTAATCCCGACCCTTCCTAAAAGAAGAACATGGAGAACACCTGCAAATTACGCAGATTACAGGCCCAGCCTGTCAAACAGGCTGTCAAGATCCTCCGCTGTGGTGATAGTGGGGGGTTCTGCCACCCTTTCCTAATAATCCCACCACAACGATTAATCTGAACGGCTGAAAAGTGTGACAGTAGTCTTCGTGAGGAGGTTGAGCTGAGTGGGGGTAGGAAGGCAAGTGTGTCCTACCTGTCAGAGTACATCAAGCGTAGTTCCTCTTTCATCTTAAACAACATGAGACCAGATTAAAGGATAAATGGAGCACTTATGTCAAAAGATGGACAGATAATCATCTTGACCAATATTATTTTGTACTTATTCTGTTATCAGTTCTTTAATATGTCTACTGATAAATGGCACCATTTGATGGGTCTCTAAAGAATAGCACCCAACAAAGCAATTATTTTTCCATACTGTGACAAAAAACGAATTAAACAAAAACTGGTTCGGCATATAAATTTTTGGACATATAATACATAGTAACCTGTATCCTTATCGTTCTTAACCTCCTGAGACCCCCCTGTGACTGCTGTGTGCATTTTCCATTTCCTTTTCTGATTTAGCAGCATAAACAATAAACAAGCAAAAATTCTAGAGCAAAAAGTTTTCCTAAAAATTGATGTCCATTGTGCTGATTTTCTATAAAGCTGAATAATTAATTCAGATTCAAAGTAATGTCCAGCATCATCCAATCACTTCCAAACATGTTAAAATAAAATGATACATTATAAATTCTGAATCTATGTACTGATTATCATTGTCACATGTCTGTCAAACATGTTGAGTGATCCAAACATCATCTGCAGCCTGAAACTGAACTTTTGATCAGATTTTAGGAGTGAATGCACTTAACTGCATAGAGAGCTATAGGATGCTCCCTTGCTCCCTATTTAGTGAATGACTTAAAGAGGCCCTATTATGCTTTTTGGGATTGTACCTGTCGTTTAGTGTGTAATATAGCTGTTTGTGCATGTAAAAGGTCTGCAAAGTTACAAAGCACAAAGTCCACGCCAAAGTGAGTTATTCTCTCCCACAGACAACACTGCTCAAGAACTAAAGAAACGGGCTGTTTGTAGTCCAGACATTTCTTCCGTAAAGTATCTACATCACTATGTAACACATTTGCATAATGCCCGCCTACAGGCTACTTTGGCCCGCCCTCAAACAAACGTAGTTATCGCCGAGGCCAGGATGAGTTGGGTTAGTGTTGTCGCCATGTCGAGAAGACGCTGTTTTCTTCACTGCGAAAGCAAGACCTCTATGTTTGACTTCCAAAGGCAGATGAATTGAAGAATCAGTGGTTCAAATGTATTTTTACCACTATTCCTCAGCAGTACAACCACAACCAATGCCGGATTGTCAAGACGGTTACTCCTGAAAGATGGTGCAGTTCCCACTTTATTGGGACAATCTGGTGCTTCAGGATCACAACCTGTAAGTATGCTTGATTATTTGTGGATTTATCCGCTACTGAGAGTTCAAATGCAGAGTTTGTGTTGTAGTTACGGTGTACACCCAGTGCACAGCTGTAGGACTCTGCTAACCTAACAGCTAATGTTATTGTGTTGAAAGAGTTTTGCTTATCAGTTGCGGGCCCACTTTTACCTACAATTGTGTAGAATTATGCAGATTGTTTGTCGTTCTTACTATCATGATTAGTGATCAAGTGTGGAGATGGATTTATTTTTACAAACGTTCATTTTACATCTGCAATCCACGCTAGTGCTCAGCTTTCTTGCTATATAACGTTATCGTTTTGGTCCATATTGTAATTGGGAGTAAGCCGTTGTTCTCCGTTCATATCTCTGGCGACAGAAGTTCGGCTTCACCCATTCCAGCAAAAGATGACTAACTTAGATGCACTACGTGTCTTTTACTTGAAGCTTTGTTAGGTTCACAATATTCAACAGTGTTCTTGTAAGAAAGCACCAAAATTAAAACTTACCACTGTGAAACGTCCTGCTCAAATCATGCTTGCGAAGGTGGTTCGGGTCGATCAACTTGTTCCTCCAAACTTTCATTATTTCATTCATTATTGGACTCGGGTTCGAACTGGTACGGCAAAAACCGACGCCACTGTTACCATAGTTACAGTAGAGTTTACAGAGCTGCCCAGGAAAACTCGGGAGCTGAAACTCGGTTATGGTAAGGGGCGTTACATTTCCGACACACGCTCTACGCGGTTGGCCAATCACAACAGACTAGGCCAGCTGATGGAAAGGGGGGCTTTAAAGAGACAGGAGGTAAATCATAGCGTTTAAGCCAGATGATGAAGAGAGGGGAAAAGAAATGTACAGTATGAGAAAAATTATGTGTTTTCTGATTATTAAAGCATGTAAACCTATTCTAGTAGACTCCCAAAATAAAATTATGAACCTGTAAATTAGCATAATATGGGCTCTTTAACCTCCAGTGTGCTGTCTGTCTGCACTGGTCTCAGAACAGTTTGAAATGCACCTTATTTTCATCATAACTTCATATAAAGCTTCTGAAAGCAACATTTTCAGCTTTTGGATGAACACATTTATTCTCAATGTGAAAATGCACATTAAATATAGGAATGCATTTACTAATGTTAATGATTAGAACTGTATTGTACAGTGATAACAAAATAAAACAATAACAAAACTGATATTAAAATGTTGCGAATTGACCCACAGATGTGTTCATGTTGAAAATTATTCAAAATAACTAACATGTTTTTTCACCTTTTGAGGGAATAATGTCCCTAAATCCACACGAGGACCTCATCTTTATCAGCGTTCTGACGCGCAAAAAATAAATAGACTTTTTAAAGCGGCATATTAAAAGAAACTAGAGACGCTCCTCTTTACAACCAAACAGGTTTAAATGAAAAAACTTTTTTTTTTGTTTCTTTCCAGAGGCACTTTAGTTGGCGCTGGGGTTGCACAAGGTAAAAAAAAAAATCGTCAATCTCTACTTAGGCCTATGTCACCTACGTTCATTTTGCGTCATATCCCTAGCTTGTGGCGGGAGCACTTGTTGAAGTAAAGAAAAATATGGTGATAGATAAGGAGAGAGAGAGCAGCTGGGAGTATCCCACAGGGATGTGTGCAGGGATTGACTGATGAAAGTGTCACTTCACTGTAGAGCATGTGTTCCACTTAGAGAGAACACGGAACACACACACACACGCACACACACATACACACACACACACAATGAGGTTCTGCTAAAATACTTATCATTCGCAGTTCTAACATACAATAGGAACAAAGACACTCATCCAAGTCATCTAAAATACATCACAAAGCCAGCAATAAGAGATCCATTCTCTTTAATACTACACGATGTCTGTGTGATCCCTACAGCCATGTGACACTTCAGCAGCGGTGCAGTACGACTACTCTGCTTCTGTGTTTAATTGAACTTGGCTGTTTATCACAGAACGCTTGTCTTTTATGCCTTGGCAATGAAATGAGAGAGAGAAAGAGAGAGAGAGAGAGAGAGAGAGAGACAGACATTAGGATGAGTGAGATCAATACTGAACCACAAAGGGCACAGGGGTCAATATGAACTGAGAGTAGTGTGACACCTGACACGAACACTAATTTGGAAGAAATACAAACGAACAAATACAAGCTCACACAGGAAAACAAAACCCACAACAACACCAGAACTTAAACCTCTAAAATAATAAATGCAATGCGCTTATATCTTAGTTATCATACCGATGTCCCCTCTGGCGTAATCATTTCTTGTAAATACAAATATGATCATTGGAGGCAAAGAGCTCAATGCAAACATGCAGTTACTCTTTAATCACTTTCTATTTCCAGACGTTTAAAGAAAGCACTGCTATGAAACTCCTTATTAGTTTCATAGATAATGGTTTTAATGTCTCACTAGCTCTTTTTGTCTTCCTCAGAAACTAATATGACAGTGGTCTGGGACTTCACACTGACACCAGTTGGTGTATGCATCTGTAGAAATACTCTTTTCACAGGCATGTTTGTCACCTCTTATTAATATTCCATAAAAATAAATAAGAGGGTTTATGGAGATAAAGTGAGTAGTATTTGGCTGGTCATGTGATCTCAGCAGTGGCCCCATGGGGAACTACCATTAAGTACAAAAACAAACAAAAAAGCAAACAAACTATATTTCTTTATTTATATATTCTAGCCCATCGATATGACTAGAGTTCTGACAATATTTGTCAAAAGTACTATTCATTCATTTGGGTGTATTTATTTATTTTTTTTAAGTAATTACTGCACCTTTAATTTACAAATCTCTAAATGCTTTAGCAATCTCTTAATTCAACCTAGTGCCCTCTGCATCTTCTTCCATCCTACGACTTCAACTAGACCATCTGCTCGTTGAGGAGTATTTTACACAGAACCCTCACGCTGTGGAATCACACACATATCCAGTAATTTCATCTCCACAAATACCTGCAATAAATTCAACCCAAACCGTTTAATGTTCAGACTCCGTTCAAACTTTGTGTTGTAGATAATTTCAACATTAGGTGAGCTTCTCCTTTTGCACTGATTTAACCATCTACAGTTCTGCTAACAAACTACTGTGGGTAACACAAAAAGACACGTCGCCATTCACACAAGCTACAATCTTGTGCTTAAAGGCAGCTAGAGAGGACGGAACAAAATGCATTCATTTATGGTATATGATGCGCCATCTTAAAACTCTTTGCCCATGGCGCAAGTTGCTAACAACAGCAAGACATGTTCATCTTACGCATCTACAGACAGCATCCACTATAGTACCACCATTTTTTATTTTTTTCCCCAATTTGGAATGCCCAATTCCCAATGCGCTCCAAGTCCTCGTGGTGGCGTAGTGACTCGCCTCAATTCGGGTGGCGGAGGACGAATCTCAGTTGCCGCCGCGTCTGAGACCGTCAATCCGCGCATTTTATCATGTGACTTGTTGGGCGTGTTACCGTGGAGATGTAGCGCATGTGGAGGCTTCACACTATTCTCTGCAGCATCCACGCACAACTCACCACGCGCCCCACCGAGAGCGAGAACCACATTACACACCCATGTGACTCTACCCTCCCTAGCAACCGGGCCAATTTGGTTGCTTAGGAGACCTGGCTGGAGTCACTCAGCACACCCTGGATTCAAACTAGTGACTCCAGGTGTGATAGTCAGCGTCAATACTCACTGAGCTACCCAGACCCCAGCACCACCATTTTTTAATTTTATTTGATCAATCAGGTTGACCTGAGAAGTGTCTAGTTCCTCTCAAGGTTTCTTCCTCACCCAACAGCAGGGGCATTCATCTCTGCTCTACAGTCCTGCACAATTTAGGCACCTGATCAAGCTAATCAAGGTCTTTAGAATCATAGACATAAGATATAATTAATATGCAGATGGTGTATTCGGCTGCTCTGGATCCGTTAACACCGCCGCCATCTGGGAATGGTCAACATTTCACATATTGTTTATATAATACATAGTTTGTGAAGTTAACATACAGTAGGTAATCTATAGCGAATCAATATTTATACTGTTACAAACAACCTACTACAATATGTAGTCCAACATGAATACAACTTATTCACATTACAAACAATCATATCTACATATAATAAATGCAATACATAGTGGAAATAAGTGGAAAATATAAACGGCATTATGGCGATGCTATCAAATACATAAAGGAAAAACAGTCTTTCTGGTTCTTGCTTTTAGAAAATAAAAAACAGTAATAATAATCATTAAAAAAGGCTGTCTGGAAATGGACGAGCAAGGAAGAGAGCCCTCACATGGTTAAATGGGAAGTATTCTCTCTGGTTTGGAGAATAAATCTCGATTCCTGTGGACTGTAATCTTTGAGAGCTTTTTTTATTCTGCGCCTCCATCACAAATCTGTCAGCCGAGTAAAACCCACAACAATAAAAACCATTTAGTGCAATTCTCTGTCATGTAATGACTGATATGACTGTTATTTGAAGAAACAGATATATTATACTGTTAATGTTTTTGGATCGCTAGATTCTTTTATGGTTTGTGACTCTAAGCTTCTTCGGTTGCATTTATGATCAATAGTCCCACTGCTTTCATTAGAAGCTTGAAGCAATCAGGTGGTGCTCAATGATTATTAATATCAAGTGTTTTAAAACACAGTTTCATTTGGAATTTTATATCATTTGCCACATGCAAAATTGTCTGACATTTATAACAAATCAAATGTTGTAAAAATCAATTGGAATGGACCACTGCTGCCTGTTGCAGACCACATCTGTCCTTGTTTACTGGCGGCTCTTGACCTTTCCAATATTAAGGACGTGCAGACATATTGCGGTAATTAGGAGCAGTTGCTAATGTGGCAGGATTACTTGACAATTACAGGCAGGTGTGTACTAAACTCTGCAGGGCGGTGGCCCTCTAGGAGAAATAAACAAACCAAGGCCCTATGGGATTCTTTCTTTTTTTGCCTGTTGAGCAGTGTGATTTTGCCCTTGATTCCCTGTCTGTCTGTCTTAAATAAGTCTAAAGAGGAAAAAAGGAAACAAAACTCTCAAATTAACATTGATAAATTCCAAACAGTCCGTTCTATACACTTCTCTGATTGCCATCATCTGTTGAATTTACCAAATCTGGACACACCACCTCAAGCCAATTAAAGAGAGTGATCACACTACAGGGCAGGACGGGGCAGTGTGTGCGGGCACAGACCTGCTGCCCTTTCACCACTCCATTAATACTGCACGATTCAGAGTCAAACAAACAAACATGTATGCGCACGTGCAAACACACACACACTTTCTGCCATCTTTGCTTAAGCTGTGTATAAGCAGCAGGGTGTGTTTGGAGAGAGAGAGAGAGAGAGAGAGAGAGAGAGAGAGATGGGGGTGTTCATCTTGACCTTCTGTTTGACTTAATCAAGTCTCAAATTGGCTTGTCATTTCAGGACGTGCCTGTGGTCTTTATTCAGCCTCTGTCTGTTACCCATCCAGCTCAGTACAATCACACAGCCAACACACAACACTGTGTGTGCGCATTCATTTGAAAACAGTCACATCCAGTGACCCATAAAGTATTTGGACACCAAATAAGGATAACCCAGATGACAAAAAGGAGAAATCTTACCATTTCAACATACCGGTAAATACTAAATTAAATAAATAATGTGGTGTAACTTTTTTCTTAACTGGAAAAGATGGTGTAACTGCTTCACTGAGTATTTTTTAATAAGAGATAAAGCCAAACTAGTTATGCCAAACTTAAAAGCTGCGCTACGTAAGATTTTCTGGTTAAAATGAACAAATTGCCATTATTGATTGACTACATAAACAAACAGTGTTCAGAACAATGTCTTTACCCCGATTCACTACAGTAAGCCTATAAAAACGATCTGTATTTTGACCTGTCGGGTCAGATTTGGCACAAAATCTCTGGCTTATGTTGTTCCTCTTTGCGTCATTTCATCATGTCCGTAACCACAGTAAAGTAGTACCGGCTGTCTCATGTTCAGGACAGCATCGCTGCAGTCTGGATGAATGTTTCTCTGTTATCCATTTGGCGAAGTTGTTTACCTGCTGTAATTGGATCCAGTATGTTGTCTGGTAGGGTAGTCATGCTTTTATTACCCGTGTGTTTACTGATCGCAATGTATCTATATTGTCCGGTGAAGTTATTGTGACATGTTTCCTAATATATACGACTTCTGAAATTGACTTCTTATAACTGTTATATTGGACATATTATTTTCATGTTTAATAAAGTCTATTTGATCCCCATCATTATTGAATCCTCGTTTGATGTTTTTAGTTTACAGTGTTATTGTATGCAGTGCATAGACGTACTATTGTAGTATTACGGTTCACTTGCATTATTAACAGAGGATGTACAATATAATACAAAAATATATAAGGGTTCCCAATCTTCAAGGCACAACTGTCCAGGACATTTTTTGTGCCCAACGGGTGTAATATTTTGCGGTTATGATGTATATTGTGGTTATTGGATGGTTATTTTTCTGAATTCTGTATTCGAGAATTTTATTTTATTATCAAAATGGTCTCTATTGAAAAGAATTCATTAAAACTTTAATGGAGTGTTCCTCCATAAACTACTTGCAGTTTTGAGTTTCAACCACAGATGTCGCTAGAGAGCACAATGTTACATTTTTTCAAGAATTTCAGACTTTCACTTCTTTAATTTAAAACTTGAAAACATGTTGATCATAGAAGTAATACATTCAAGAGTTTTATAAATAGCATTCTAATGTGTTTTTGAGAAATGTAACGTATCTGTACAAATAAAAAATGACTATCATTAACCCACATCCACAAAAAAATCTCACAGACACCAGCCGAGTCTTTACAAATATGGCTGAACTAAGTTAGGTTAGTTCTGAGACCAGGACAAACATCATCTGTTTGAAGATACTACCTGGTTTGATATTTTGTTATCTGTGAAATTCATAGATTCCAGATCTGTCCAAATACTTTTAGGGGCCACTATACGTATGGGTCACATGAAGTCTGTCAGCACACATGTATGTGCAATAGTAACCAGACATTAATCAGACTCCAAGAGTGAACTAAAGCAAAGTCAAGAGACAGCAAAATGTCATTCTAGTCCTGCATTACCTTTGAAAGCTGCTTGCTGGCATTGAGTTGCTGGAGAAGGGAGTCTACTTGCACTTGTCTTTGGTTCTGCTCTGCTGCGAGCTGCTGTGCTGCTCTTCTGTCGGCCTGTAGAGCTGCAACCTGCTGCTTAAGGGACAGAAGACTCTGGCGCAACACAGCAGTGGGCTTTGATACCTTCCTCTTCCTCATCATCTGCTGTGAGACACCTGAAGGTGGAGGAGAGGACACACTCAATACTACAGTCTCTTTGAAGGTGGCAGTGGATCCAACTGCAACTAACTTACAGTTGATAAATAGCAACTAAAATGACCAAGAGTCGTACAAGGAGGTAATGATTTGTATAATGATTTAATGTGCAGACACAACTATAATGCCATCTGTAAGTTGGCTTCACAAAGAGTAAACACTGTGGGCTTCATAACATTACACTGCTTGAGAGGTCAACTTTTGGCTCCACCATTGGAGTTTGTTGTTATAATCATAATCTGTTTTTCAGATCATTGGGAGAAGGATGAGGGCAGTAGGAGTGTTTGGGAAACCTGTTTGAAAACAATTGCTCTGTACGGAATAGCCTACTACCATACCAGAATATGTGAGTGGAGCGGCAGCAATTTTCCCTCCGCGCTCAAAGCATTCTGTAATCACTCCGCTCCAGCTCCACTCCGGGCTGTCCATTTCCCGCTCCCTGCTTCCTCACTGATAAGAAAAACCCCGCTCCGTGTTCGCTCCATGGGAAAATATACGCCTAACTATTGCACCACAGTAAAATTATTTCGGTATTCTTTTTTTTTATTTTTTATTTTATCCCCATTTCTCCCCAATTTAAATGGCCAATTCCCAATGCGCTCTAGGTCCTCGTGGTGGCGTAGTGACTCGCCTCAATCCGGGTGGCAGAGGATGAATCTCAGTTGCCTCCACGTCTGAGACCGCCAATCCGCTCATCTTATCACGTGGCTTGTTGAGCGTGTTACCGCGGAGACGTAGCGCGTGTGGAGGCTTCACGCTATTCTCCGCAGCATCCACGCACAACACACCACGCGCCCCACCGAGAGCGAGAACCACATTATAGCGACCACGAGGAGGTTACCCCATGTGACTCTACCCTCCCTAGCAACCGGGCCAATTTGGTTGCTTAGGAGACCTGTCTGGAGTCACTCAGCACACCCTGGATTCAAACTAGCGACTCCAGGGGTGACAGTCAGCGTCAATACTCGCTGAGATACCCAGACCCCTATTTCAGTATGCTTTTAAATATCACAAACCTCCATGCAAAAGATGTATTAAATTAAAAATGAATGCAGAATAATAGGAGAAAAGCTTCAGTTTGCTTTATTGGAACATTAACATTAGCCCAAGTCTATTAATATTAGCTTACATTTGAAACATGCTGACAACATTCTCTGGATTAAATAAATTATCTATAAATAATTATAATCTATCTAATCTATAGAAATAAATAGATATCTATATAATCTAGCAATAAATCTTTAAATTGTTCCAAAAAAATATATATATACATAATTAAATATATATATATATATATATATATATATATATATATATATATATATATATATATATACACGCACACACTGACTGTGACTGAATATATTACTGACCTTTTTCTCTCCACGTGTCAACTGATATTATCGTGTTGTCTGGACACACACCTTTTAAGATTCCACAACAAACGTTTGGTCATGTCAATCACCTCCGCACTCCCATTCTCCTTTGCCGTCATTCATTTTCAATATACATTTGTATTTATCACATTCTATCTGATAATAGCCGAAATTCCATTTTTCTTTCATGCCAATACTGTTTAACACTGTGCTTAACACATGGTGAATTCTTGCTGCATTATAAGCCGTTAACAGGTGGTGTGCTCGTAATGGAGTGTTAGTGGAGCACTCTTGGAGTAGGAGAAAACAATAACGCTCAGAGTTTCAAAACACCCACTCGCTCCGGGCAAAATCATGCCATTCTGCTTCCACTCTGGTCACTTTTTCTGCAGTATATGGACATGGCACAAATATTTCGATGGTAGTATAACATTCTGAATTTAGCCGATCAATATTTTTGATATTCTGTTGGGTGATACTAGAGGCTCTGAAATTATACACTTGCACCTGACAAGGGAAAATGATTCTGTTTATTGTTTATAGGATCAAGACTTTATTAGATAAGGCCTGTTTAAGCAATCAAGCACATTGGCTGCTGCTCTGCACCATGCAGGTGCTAAGTTGTATCTGGTAGATTACCTTGACGTTGAATGTTTCTAGTTTGAGACCGGGTCGAGCTCAAATCCTCCTCAGGCCTTTCTATGGGGCAGATCAGCATGTACCTGCAGCCCTGCAGGCAGGTAGGAGGTGGAAACACAACACATGACACAATAAGCCGGGGCAACAGTTTAACATAACGCAACGTGGCGGCTCACAGCAGAGTGACACAGAGGAAGCGTTTGTAGTCACATCAAAGGAGTTCCGGCTTCCCCCTCCCCGTTTGTATCGAACACTATTTAAAAAGGTTTTGATCAGTCTCTCTCTCTCTCTATGGGTTTGATCACGGATTTATCCAGAAGCTCTTTAGTGTGACACGGGCGGTGCAGCGCTATGCTCCACTGTCACGCCGATGTGAGCCAGCACGGTTGACGAGTACACAGAGGCATTCAGGCAGGATCTGAGAGAAGGCTGACAGCTGTAGAGCTGAGAAAGAGGGAAAAAAGCAGAAGATATGGAGCTTCCATGTTCCCCGAGGGGATGGGGGAGAGCCAACAGAGCCCTAAGAGACTGCCGAGAAGAGATCACATTTACAGGAATAGACACCGCTGATACACATCTCCCAAACAACGCAACTGCTTAAAGTCAAAAAGAAAATATTTTAACTTTGCTTTAATGGAAAGAGGCTATTTAAAATATCTTTGGACATAAATATCAAACACACGTGTAACAAAGCAGAATGAATTGACATTACAGGTTACTACAACCACAAACAGTATTTAATGAGGTAATTAACAATGGTAAAATTCCTTTGAGTGAACTGCAAAACATATGCTGTTTGAAAATAAAATTAATTGTATTAATTTTTTCTTTAAATTGTTCTTTTTTTGTAAATCCCAGTTTCAAACCTATAAACTGTTTTTAACCAGTCATATATTGAGTTCTCCAGATAGCACACCTTTATAAGCCAAAGGTAACTAGAGTTATTCTGTCTCAAACACATGAAATGTACAAGAAATACAATATTGTCAATTTCTTCTAAAATTGTAAAGAATAAAATATGGTTGCGTAACAAACCTTGGTTTTCTGAGGTGCTTGACGGGTCTGAGCAGAGTATCGACTTTCTAGGCTGTCAGAGTATTTTTCATTTTCACTGTGAAGAAAAATGTAGTGAAAAGATTTACTTATTAACCAAGATTAATAGATATACTCTGCACTACTTTGTGACATTCCATAGCATCCATGTGAGAACGAGTGATAACAACGAGCCAAACTACCCCAGAAGAATACAAAATAACTCAATACATCACTGACTGTTAAAATCACAATCTTTCAATTAAACATGGACGTGGTGTGTAACTAAACAGCTAAAGCACAGTTCTTCGTTTTTAAATGTTGCACTGTGTCATTGAAAAGCCTCTTAGAGGAAGATTTGGAAAGGTTCCAGCATGCTGTTCTGTTGAGGCAGTGGTGCATTTGGGTAAAATAAATCTGTGAACTGGCATCAATGGAAATCATCATACCATCCATCTTGCCATTAACCCAAACGCAGTTTCCAGCATAAAACTTTCATGAAATAATTACTGAAGATACTGCTTGATTTGGGGGATGTTAAACAGCTTGTAGACATCTGGTAGTGAGCCGAACAGAGTCATTCAAAATTGATCCCGTTAAATTAGAGCAAGAACAGGAAGAGGAGGAGAGAAAGGAGATGCTGGCTTCATTGTGGAATAGGGGTGTCAAAGGAAAACTAAATTGATCAGCCAGGGTTTGCCTGGAACTCCTCCTCTGTCAGGGGGTGAATATGCAAAGGAAGCACAAATTAAATTAACCTGCCAAACTGTCAATTTCAGGGCTCATGACAGTGGGAAAATGGCATTGGGCAGAACGTGAGGGGCTGCGGGTGGGTTCAGGTGCTTTCTGGCACCGGTTCAACTCCGCTGCTCAGAGGTGGCTAATTCTACATGCAAATTTCAGTCAATAAGCTCCTAGCAAGACATCCCAGGATAATTCAAAGGATCTGACATTTTTTCCCTTCTTTTCTGCCCCCTTCCTCTTTTTTTTCTTCTCTTCTGAATACCAACTAGACAGGAGCTGGGATTCAATCACCCGATTGCTTGTGTTTATGCATATGTGTGCTGTCCCTACAGTCAGAAAAATAATGAGAGCATGAGAGATGGAGAGCGAGAGAGAAAGAGACAGATAAAAAGACAAGGTGGGGGAAGTACCTGTCTGCGCTCATGTCCTCCCAGTCGTCCTTGGTGGGACTGTCCATCCTCTTCCATTTTGATTGTGCATGCGTTCTGTTGGAGGCTTTCACCCAGGCAGTTCTGGACCTGATCCTGCTGTTAGTCAGTGTGAGGGCTTTCACCTTGCGTTTAGCTGCAGACCTATGGAAATCTCGCTCTGCTCGCAGGACTCCCAGTTCCTGTCTGAGCTTGAGTAGCCTGCGTCTGGCCTGGGCTGCTGCTTTAACGGCCTTCTCTGCCTCTGTCTTGAAGCTGTGCAGCTGATCAAGCAATCTGTTCTGCTCTGCTCTGGCCTGGGCTTCTTCTGCCTCCTTACGGGCGACTGCACGTTGCTGGTGGAGTTGAACTCTGGCCTGCAGATCATCCCGCTCCCTGGCCAGTGCTGTGTTCCCTTCCCGTAGCACCTGATTTTCCTCTCGCAACCGCAGAACCTCGCGCTCCAGAGAAACCATCTGACTTTGTAACTCTTCTATCTATGAGAGTACGCACACATGTGCACATCAAATCATCACCTCATCTTTTCAGCAGAGCATCTTTTTTAACATGTGTGCTTTTAAATTCATTCTCGCTTTGGCCATTTTGGAGCAGGCAGGCAGAGAGGCAGTCTATGATTCCCCCCAATTTTGTTACTCATGGCTAAACATAAAAGAGGGCCATTTAGACGGCTTGTCAAATCCTGGTGGAGGGTGTGAAAGAGAGGAGGGGATGCCTGCTGGGTGTATACCCCCAGGCAAATCACTGCCTTTTATTTAGCACTCTCTCAGCCTTACTGCCGCAGCACACCACCTTTCAAACAACATTAGGCCCCTTTATAGCTGGCTGACAACGACCCCCCCCCATCTCCATCAAAAATTATTTCATTTATAATGCGTTAGCAAGAGCACATAAACAGCAGACTGCCCCTGTGGGTTATTAAGTTTAACATGGTGCTTGTCATTCGATAATAAAGGCGATGACAGCCCCCATTACACGACCATATGGCAGCTGCTGGCACAGCTCACAATGCCATCATCTGCTCCGAATTATTCTACAAACCATTTCATTCCTCTGCTCAGAATGTTCCCTCAGTCCTCGCCAGCCCCTCCAGCAAGCACTAACCTAAATGTTGCTTTAGGGGAAATGAAGTGCTTCTGAATATACTGTGGCCCTGATCTGCTCAGGCTAAATACTAATGACAAATGATTTACTGGTGTTAAATGAGTGAAGGGCCGAGTTATTTAGCATGCATCATATACTGGCAGCTTCGGCGAAAGCAAACAGAGCCATTTATAAGTGCTGAGCTGAGGATAAGTGATTTTTATCTTAGATATGGTGCTTACGGTGTAAATACATCGTAAGCTTGATGTCTAAAAATCACACACGGTCAAAAGCATTTTGAAAGCGCATGATCCTTTCTTCGGTTTTAGACCATTGTGATCCAAAACCTTCTTGCATTACACTATTTTTGAATCAATAAGCTAATTAGAGGTAGACCGATATATTGGTTATACTGATTAAAAATAAGTACAAAATAAAGTAAGAGTGTTTCTGGCTTGGTTATAATTAAAAGTCCCAAGTCATGCACCAAATTTGCATTTTTGTTTTTTTTCTGGTTACAGTTTTGGTTGCACAATAATGCATCTGGGATTTAATACATTTTGTCCCATTGTAGCTTGTATGTCTGTGCCCATCATAGTAAGGAAAGACTAAAAAAGTTTTTAACATTCTATATATCGATTTTAAAATCTATCAGCCGATTAATCAACCTTTTCCACCACCTTAGCTGTCGTTAACGGCAAAATCCACTATCGGTCGCCCTGTAAAGCGAATAAAATATTTCATTTCAGCTAGTTGGGCCTTAGGAAGAATCAAATGGACCTCAGCTCATTGCTCTTCTTGACACGGTCCTGCTAAAGGCAAAACATGTCCTAAAATGTAAATAGCTGGCCGCAAATGGTTGGTACCTTTTTAAAAGTCTGTTCCACTCTTCGGGCAGTTGTCTTGATGGAGGTGCTGCTCCTCTTGACCTCCTCCTCCTGCAACTCCTTAAACAGGAGCTCTGGTGAAGGAACAAAGCTCATACTGTCACCTGACAGCCACTTTCCCTCCTCAAATCAATTATCATTAATGACACATAATTTCTTGTCTTTTCAACCATCTATTCATCTGCTTGAGCTCTTAAAGAAGCCATTAATGAACAGCCTTAAAAAGGGGATTCGTAACCAAAATCAAAGCCCTCTGACATGAAGCAATCATGCAGGTTTTTGGAGAGTAATAGACATTAATTTTAAAGGCAATTATCAAAGTAAGTGGGGGTTTGTGTTTCTGTCTTCACGGGAGTAACTTTGTTTCTATGCTTGTTTAAAGAAGGGAAAATAAACACATTTGGAGGGCAGCAGCCAGCTCGGGTTGATAAATCTTTCATGGTGAATGTGGATGCTCATTTGTCGAATGAAAATGTTGTGAAATATTTAGAATCTGTTTTTTTTGTTTGTTTTTTTTTCTGAGCTGACCTTTGGACAGTCAGAGGTGAGGCTGAAATTCTGAGTCGCTGAAGTGTCTTTCTCCAGCAGCCTTATGCACCCACGCACAGAAACATAACTATTCACCTATGTGCATGCTCACAAACACTCACCACCTCCAAACCATGAATGCAAATGCACACATCTCCATGACAGCTGAGAAGTTTGTTACTTTAAATTAGCCATCTCTTTTGTCTCTGGTCCATGTGGACACAAATCAGGTCATAATTCGCTGAGCTTTTTTTTTCTTTGGGTCCCTTGATTGGCTAATGAGTTCTCTAGATGAGCCTTCTGCTTAACTGTGGGTCTCCACTGCCAGTCCAGAAGCACTGCTTTCATAAATGTCTGCAGAACGGCTGTACAGTGTCAAATTAACCTTTTATCAGTTTTGCTAGTCATTTTATTGATGGTGTTCTGTCTTGATTAGGTCACGTGGGCGATGTGTGTCTCCTGTATCAGAGAGTCTGAGTTTTAGAACACATGCAAGCACTGTACTGCGTGCACTAGCATTTTATCTACATAAAAATATAGGTTGAGTTGTTCTTTGAAACAATTTGGACAGTGATTATATCTTTTTGATCAATTCTCTGTTTATTCTTGCACAGTACATCTGTTATGATGCAAGAGTTAACACAATACCTTGATCACATCTTACGGTGTGTACAGTATATCAGCTAAATGAATATGCATTTGCAAAACAAATGCATTTATTTTATTTCTTTATTTAAAGGTGCTGTTAGCGATTTTTTCATGGAAAAGTATGCAAAAAATGTTCCTACTCCCTTTAAGGTATTAATGAAATAAGTGTCGTGAGATATCTCACCGGTCTCTGTGACAGCTGTAGACTTTCTAAACAGCAAACAAATATGTGTCCGTGGTCAGTGACGCTTTTCACCTGTCAATCATTTAGCTCGTTCTCATAGTGTTGTAGTTGAAGCGGATCATTGAGGATATGATGCATGATGTTTGTCAGTTGAGGGCGCTATTGTGCCACTGTTAAATTTGACTAACAGGAACAAACAATCCTGCTCTTTTGCTCGGTTTTGTTCTCAAAATTATCTTTGGAGGGCGGGGCTTTGGAATGAGGGGGTGTGGCTAATTCAACGGCTCAGTCATGTGAAAGCTTCAAAATCTCTTACAGCACCTTTAAAGTTCAAATCTTGTGTAATGTTACATTTTCTAAACAAAATTGCACAAAAATCGTTTGACAGTGGATGTGGTTGTACATCAGGAACAGGGGTGCATTTGTTTTGATGAAATTCTTTTGTGATGTCACTGAGAATGGAGAGCGGACTGTGAATGAGTGACAGAGCAGTGATGTGCATGTCTCTGAGAGCTGTGTGCGGGAGGGAACGCCGCTTCTCTATAACAGGATCTGCAACTGATGACAGCAATTGCAAACTGACAGCAAAACATCAAAAACTTCCAATCTTAGCACCGAAAACACACCTCATTATAACACACAGAGGTGCAATATATTATTGCCCACTAACAGGTAAATTAAATTATTATTATTGATGCATATAGTGGAATTACAGCTGATAATTACGGTATTTATATTAGCTTGTGCCGTCTTTCGGGGTCACGCTTAAACCAAATATAATTTTTCATTATCTGTTTATGTTTCATGAATATGTTTAAGGTTTTTAAATAATGAGCTTGCCGTTCCAGTTGAAAGAGTCAAAACATAAAAAGTAAAATGATCTGTATCAGCCACAATGAGTTGTTGACAATTGGTTATTGGTGGTTCATGCCTAAACAAACACTAATGCAATGGCTTTCATAAAGTTTCCAGGATTAAAATCTGCCACGGTAAAAAGTTTCACTGTAAATGAGGCATATAAAGTACTTCAGTATAACTCCACAAGTTAACACAATGAAAACAACAGCTTACCACACATATTCGCTGTGCAATACCGCTGGTTCAAGATTTCTTCCTCGAGTTCCTTCAGCGTTTAGTGGCGAGCAAAGACCTTTAGTGTAACTGGACTGATGTCTCCTGTGATATGTGTGTGGGGTAGGAAAGTGTCAGATGCGTGTGATACCTTGCTTTTCCTCCTGTAGACATGCTTGTAGGTCCTGAACTGTGACTCTATCCAGGGCTGCCTGCAGACACAGAGCGTTCAGTTCCTCTTCCAGGTCAGCCCTGAATTATAAACAGCACCAAGCATTAAAATTAAGACCTCAGAAGTGACAGTTTTACATCAATGTAATTGAAAAAAATAACGGCAAAGAGGTGCCCTAGTTATGTATTGATGACGTATGTATAACTTTAAGTAATAACCATATGGTCTATTCACGTACCATTAACCCAAAGCATAATGGAGTACATTAAGACAACTCAATGTTACTTGACTATGCCTGATGTTTCTGTGAATGCATTCACTCATTCCATTCATTTTTATTCCAGTCTGTGAATGCAGCAAGTTTCTGTCAAAGTGTGTTGAGCCACTGCTTTTGAAACTCCCTCTTTTACCTTTAAACTGCTTCAACTCTGACACCATCCAAATCTCTCCCCTACTGAGATGGAGATATAAAAAGAAACCCTGCTAATTAAATAGCTCTTAATTCGCCAAGAAATCAAAGTCCTAAGTGACAAGCAGCATAAAACCCCTAGCTGGGGTGTGAGGATTTCTTTTCACCTAGACAGAGAAGGGATAGGGGTGGGTGCAGGGGGATGTGAACAGACAAGTACCAAACCTAAACCCAATTAAGAACCACCAATTAGCTGTATTCATTCTAGAAACTAATTAAAAGGGGCGAAAAGAGGCACTTTCAAGTTATTATTAGGACCCAAAAGCAGCCTGCTGAGGATTGGGGTAGGCCCAGCGAGACATCTGCACCTGAAAACACACACCTAGTTCCCCTCCCATTCGTTCTAGTGCAGCGGTAGAAGTTCAAAATCTCTGCTGAATTCCAGTGGCTTACCTCATCAGACTTACTGCTCCTGAGAGTAAGTACTAGCAAAGTACTCTGGGTTAATACTCCAGTTGTAAAACAACAAGGATCCCAGTTACAGTACATTTTATTGCACTGGCATGATCCACTAACAAATTGTGACTGTCCAGAGAAACCAACAACATTAACTCAGCATCCCTTTTCACCTATTTTTGTTGTAAAACATATGCTTTTAAAATCAACTTCATGCCATTTTGCCGTGCTAGCCTGCAGAATATATAAGTAGCACAAGGTGGTTTATTAGCATTCCAACAGTGGAGATCAGCTGTAGGTCTCTCCTGACTCTGCCAGCCACTCTATGAAAACACTACAGTTACTACAGTTCTTCTTTTCATGTCAATAGCATAGATTTGTTTTTTGAGATGGTGTGAACCTCTGCTCCACCTATTCCCTCTGCTTTCCAGTCCCAGCGTGTCTTTGTGCGAGTACATCATTTGAATAACAGATGTTTATTAGTACAGGACAGTTAGCAGGTCCCTCTACAGAGCTGCCATGCTGGTTGGATATATTTTGATATAAATAAGAAACCAAAAGAGGGCAAAAGAGGTGGAGGCCAGAGAATAAGTAAACCAAAAGCTGCAGTGTTTGGATGTTGTTTAAATAGAGCACAAAACAGGGAAAAATACATTATATATGCAGAAAGTGTATTAGAGGGATTACGCTGAAAGGCTAACAACATAAAACAATCAGAGACCAACAGATCAAGAGCTATTAAAAACAATAAAGAGAGAGAAAGTGACATTACTTCATACAATAAACACTGATGATGGTGTTTCCAACAGAATTCTGCTTTTGCAGCAGGAGGACCCCCAGCCACCTAAATATATATATATATATATATATATGGTATAGATTTTTTTTTCTGGAAATCAACAAAATGGGGTTTATATATTAAAGGGGTCATGACATGCTTTTTCTTATTATTTTAATATGTTTCTTGATGTTCACTTATAATACAAAAGTAATAAAAATAAAAGTTTTCTGTCATATATTTGTAAAACATGATCATTTCCCACCCTCATTCGGACCCTCTATCGCTGTGTTTTGGTGCTGCTTCTCCTTTAAGACTTGACCGTAAACGCCCACTGTTCTAATTGGCTCTCTCCTTGTCATCTCACTGCTACTGGGCGGGGCTACAGAAGTGATAAGGTAAAGTAGGCGTTGATGTGTTGTGGAGGCGGTCAGATGCAAATGTCTAGTGTGACATCACAATGTGGAGAGACGAGTCGCTTTGGCAGCTTGCTTTCAACAAATGCTCTTTATATAGTGAGAGGGAAGTTTTGAGTTCTGAAACTTGTACCATGTTTTTATAGTGCAAAGATCTCTAACATGTGAAAAGATAAAGGAAAATTTTATTTCTAATGTCATGACCTCTTTAAATATCCAAGTGGTAGGGGCGATAAGCAAAAATCTATATAGTGACATTCTTGAAATTTTTAGTTGATATACAGTATGACGATACAGCCAACACATTCTGATGCAAAGTGATACAAAAACTTCTAAAAAAAAAAATAAAATAAAGAAAATTCCTTTTTGATTTAAAACGATGTCCAAAGAAGCCTTGTGGTAGACCTATCATGTCCACTGCAATTAAAAAAAAAAAAAAACTTTATCAATAACACATTTTGAAAAAATAATTTATTAGTATTAAAAAAAAAGAAAAAAGCATAAAATGAGGCTTATTCTCTTTTTAGTTGACGATACAATGATTATATCTTACGATTAGATGTTAATGAATAATCAATGTTTGATTATTTATTGTAAATAATTTGATCAATTAAGATTATCGATCTTCAATTAATCAATATCAGCACAAATAAATTCAGTAATCATGCCAGCAGATGAAAAGACTGCTGTTTGTACTCGGCATCTCATATCCGTCAAAAACACAGAAGAAGAAGAAAAAAAAAACAGACGCGCATCCTTCATAGTGGGGGCCGAAGTAATCATGGAGCATTTCTTTATAGATGAACATTATGTTTACTGCATAATCCACGGTCATGTGTTCAAGTACAATATGACAACAAGCACGGTTGATCCGCCAGCCTCTCTGTATTAACCACACTGATAATACTATGAAGGTAAAATAGTGCCTAAATGATTTGCATGCGCAGAGTAAGAAAGTCATTTACAGGTTTGCAGTAGTTTGTTTTACACATACAGACTGATTCTACGCGGTCAATCCGTTTTGCTGTTCATGACACCCTTT
>NC_059351.1:697500-770000 GCF_019703515.2 Myxocyprinus asiaticus | reverse complement strand
AGTTTTAACCCACGCTTGTTTGGAGGTTGCAGATAACCCACAAAGGACTTTGCACTGGGGTAACAAAAGCATTAAGGACTATATGGACTGAAAGCAGTATAGGAGCTTTCTACTTGCACCGTATCGTGTCGGATTACTTTCTTTTTTCTGTATCACGGACTTTTCATCTCATTACCATCCTCATCTGGGACTTTCCAACTCTCATCCATTCATCTCCGATCATTTCAGATGAGTCATATTTTTCTCTGGACTGTGTACCTTTTGCTCTCTCACCATACGGAACTGGTTGATCTATACATTTCCATGCTAATGTTTGCAAGCTGTCAGTTACTGTGTTACAGTTTTTTTTTTTTTTTTTTTAAGAGAGTTTTGATTGCCATGGCTGACCTCCATTTTGGTTCGGAGGGCGAGTTCGAGCCCAGACTAGATTTCACTGCAGGTCCATTCGTCACACAAAGAGAACCTGCGAAAGAACTCATAACCACATTCAGTGACATGGAGAACATGGAATAGAAGATGTTAATTGTGAAACTGATTAATGGATGTTTTTCTCCTCCTCCACCGCCACCTGAACTAGATATAAAGCAGGCTGCTGGAACTCTTGCAGCGGATTTTGTGGAAAATTTCACTTCAATGGAAAAACAGCTGTCAAACTGCATACAGAAGGTGAGTGACTACGTTACCAATGATCAATTGGAAGCTAGATGTAGAGTGGGAGAAGACAACTATACTATCGTATAGAAAGAGCATGTAAGCGTGTCAAGAAGGAATTTGAACTGAACATCCAAGAACTGGGAAAGTCAGTGATAGATTGTCTTAACAGACATGATGCCCAAATCGACTGAAAAATCACTGCCTGCATGCCTCCAACATCTTCTCCAATGCCCCATCTTCCATGTTCACATCCCAGCACTGCAGATTCTTGTATATCTAAAATAACCTACAAGGTACAAAGAAGTCACACTCCGCTAACAGCCAACACTTCGTGCATTTCCCACCGACCACCTGTAAACATAGAGTTCCCATGTTTCAGTGAAGGTGAAGCAGACGACCTAGTCACATATGTTGAGAAATCTTTACATCCTTTATGTGATACAGAGTTGTTTGCTACCCTTTCTTCTGTATTAAAAGGAACTGCCAGAGCTTGGTGGTCAGCAGAGAAGAAACATGAGCTCTTGGAAGCAAAGAAGTTTTCCTGAAGTCATTTCTAACTGAGGACTACGAGGAAGAAGCGGAAAGATGTCTGAGGGAAAGGAGACAAGGATCACAGGACAGTATCCATGAATTCGCCTATCAGTATCGAGCTCTGTGTTTCAGATATAGGAATGATATGCCTGAAAGGGAAATCATTCAAGCCATCCTTAGAAATTGCAGTCCAAACAGTGAAGGATGTGGGAGAGCTGGTAAGGATTGGAACCCAGAAAAGAGATTTTGAAGAATCCAAGAAGTACTGGAGCAGCATTAATACAGAAACACAAAAGAAAAAGAGTCAGCACATACGTGGCGCACCTACCCAGTCAACCATGGCCACTACCAATGTCATGCAGCCAAAATCACTTGAAATCCAGTCTAATAAGCACCATATGAGAATGATTTCTCTGCCTGTACTCCTGAGAGGCTGGTATCTTCATGCTATGTTAGATTAGGAAACACTTTCTCTCTGATCCAAGAATCTTTTTGGAGACAGTTGGAATCGAAAGAGAAGTGAAAGCCAAGTGGAGGGCAGACATTCTTACTGGCCAGTGGACAAGTTCAGACTGCATTGGGGTGATCAGACTGGAAAAGCAAAGTGTATGGACAAAGTTTCGCCATCACCCTGTATGTGATGAAAGACACCGACCTGACTTTTTCTTTAATCCTGGGGATGGATTATATGCGGTCATACAGCATCATACTGGATTTCTCGAAGGCCATGTACACTCTACCTTCAAAGTCTGGTGGAAAAGATCGAAGTCGTCCTTTCAGTACCAATGAGGCACCTTCTTTACCTCACCTGCACTTTTATCTTGCGGTACCTCTCTTTCCAGAAACAACAGAAACCAACCAGCTAATTAAGAAAATCGTACAAGCAGCTGATACCACCACCGAGTACAAGTCTTTGTTGTATGGAATGATGAAAGAGTGGCCGACTGTATGCACTACCGCCATCTGGCATACAAAGACTGTCAATCATTCAATCATCACACACAATGAAGTTCCATTTAGGAAAAGACCATACAGAGTTTCAAGGGACAAAGTCAATGACCAAGAAGTACAATATATGTCCAAAGGCATTATCCAACTGTCTGTTTCTCATTGGGCCTCTCCTGTGGTACTTGTGCCGAAGAAGGATGGAGGTACAAGATTCTGTGTTGACTACTGGGACCTAAATGCCAAGACTTACCTGGACTGTTATCCCATGCCTCAAATCCTGGAAATCCTAGAGTCATTACATGGAGCCTCTGTGTTCAGCACCTTGGATTTAAAGAGTGGATATTGGCAAGTGGATATGGAGTCAGACAGCATTCGTCACTTCTTCAGGTCTCTATGAATTCCTTAGTCTCCCCTTTGGCCTCAAAAACACCGCTGCCTCCTTCCAAAGACTCATTGAGATAGTTCTGAAAGGCTTAAAAGGGAAAAGTTGTTTCGTCTACATAAATGACATTGTTGTGTTCTCCAGAAATGAAGCCAAACACCTAGAACACCTCTCCCAAAAAGACGGATCCAATAAAAGTGAGATCTGTCAGTGAGTTCCCAGTTCCTCAATCACTCAAGGATGTGCAGAGAGAAGGGGGTCTGGGTAGCTTAGAGAGTATTGACGCTGACTACCACCCCTGGAGTCACGGGTTCGAATCTAGGGTGTGCTAAGTGACTCCAGCCAGGTCACCTAAGCAACCAAATTGGCCCGGTTGCTAGGGAGGGTAGTCACATGGGGTAACCTCCTCATGGTCACCATAATATGTGGTTCTCGCTCTCAGTTGGGCCCTTGGTGAGTTGTGCGTGGATAAGATTCAAGCCACATGATAAGATTCGTGGATTGACGGTCTCAGATGCAGAGGCAACTGAGATTCGTCCTCTGCCACATGGATTGAGGCGAGTCACTACGCCACTACGAGGACTTAGAGTGCATTGAGAATTGGGCATTCCAAATTGGGGAGAAAAAGGATTTGTAGGGATTCCTAGGCCTAGCAGGATGGTATCACTGCTGCATCCCTTGTTTCGCAGAAAGAGCAGCCCCTCTGCTCGCACTAAAGCAAAAAGGATCCACTTGGGTTTGGTCCGAAGAATGCCAAAGGTCCTTTGATGATTTGAAGCAGGCACTGACTAAATCTCCTGTTGTGACTCCCCCTGATTTTGCAAAATACTTTAAAGTCCAGACCGATGCAAGTCAAATAGGCCTGGGAGCTGCGTTGACAAAGGAGACTAATGGTGAAGAACATGTTATAGCCTACATGTC
Source organism: Myxocyprinus asiaticus (assembly GCF_019703515.2). Lineage (NCBI taxonomy): Eukaryota > Metazoa > Chordata > Actinopteri > Cypriniformes > Catostomidae > Myxocyprinus > Myxocyprinus asiaticus. The sequence goes on along the minus strand of NC_059351.1, from coordinate 766,564 downwards.
CAGATTGCTTCGCGGTGCTGAAAAAGCTTAACCGGAACTGGTTGATCTATACATTTCCATGCTACTGTTTGCAAACTGTCATTTACTGTGTTACCATTTTATCATCTAGATTTGGGTTTCAAACAAACACATAACGTTTCTCATTTTGTGTCTTATTTTGTACATACCATAGTGGTCCCCAACGCACTGCCAAAACAGCGCCAACCAGCATCTCTGAATAGCATTCTGAGCACACCACAATTGTACAGAGTGGTTATCTGAGTTACCGTAGACTTTGTCAGTTCGAACCAGTCTGGTCATTCTCTTGTTGACCTCTCTCATCAACAAGGTGTTTCTATCCACAGAACTGCCGCTCACTGGATGTTTTTTGTTTTTGGAACCATCCGGAGTAAATTCTAAAGACTGTTGTGTGTGAAAATCCCAGAAATACTCAAACCAGCCCATCCGGCACCAACAATCATCCATGCGATTAACTAATCAGCCAATGGTGAGGCAGCAGTGCATAAAATCATGCAGATACGGGTCAGGAGCTTCAGTTAATGTTCACATCAACCATCAGAATGGGGGAAAAATGTGATCTCAGTGATTTGGACTATGTCAAACAACAGTCAAACAATTCTCTGGGCAGGTTCAACCTACACTGGAATATTACTAAAAGAATCCCGCCATCATTGTGCCTACACTCACTGAAAAAAGGCACAGTTTAAGGTACAAAGCCATCACTAGTGTGGAACCCTTGTTTTTAATTCATATTTGTAACCAGAGGAACACAACATATGTGGACCGTTAAAGGAATACAGTCCTTAGGATACAATTATGTTCCCAAAACGAGTTACAAATTTTACAGAGGCACAAAAAAGGTCCCCTTGAGGATACCCACCCTTGTACCTTTAACCATACCTTTTTTAATGAGAGTGTACCTGACTTAAATTTCTCAAAGATTTCTCTGTATATATTCAACACAAGAATTCAAAATCAAAGACTGCTAATAACAACACAAATAAGTCACTGACTGAGGTGAAAAAGACAGACAGTGGTCTGATATGCACTTCTAATATTTTATGACTAATTTAATGCACATTTAAATGTGCAAATCCAGAATAATTGTGCTAAGATGAACGTAAAGAGATATTTGAATAACATCTACCACTTAAACACCATTAATTTTTCCTTTTCTTAGAGTGAGCTAAAAAGAGCAGCAAAACATTGAATGGTGAGCTGAATATTTTAGGCCATCATTAATCAAACAAATAATTAATGGAGGGGGTAAAAGTTGTGCTAGTCTTCAAAACAGACATCAAGCATTCTGACTTTGTGTTCTTCCATTTATGTCTCCCTGTCTGGGACCCAGGGCAAAAAGACACTCATTACTCCTAATACCTTGTAGCAATCAAGATGAAAAGCAAAAAACAGCGGCACAAGAAGGTTAAACTTTATTAAACTTCATTAAATTCAAAGTCTGGGATCATGTCTGTAACGGTCACTCTCAGTAGAGGGTGAGCAGTGTGAATCATCTCAAAGGCTTTTTTCCAGCTTAATGGCTGGGTAATTTATACTTTGATGTCGTTTGAGTGTAGCTATCACTGTCTAAGGGCTGTTTATTCTGTTTATGAGGCCTAAATAATTCCTGGCTCTTTTTACCCATAGACCCTAAGCAACAATTAACAAGTGTGGACATCCCTAACAGAGACAGACGCATAATGAGGAAGAGAGAGAGAGAGAGAGAGAGTGTAAAAACAAGCAGGGGGCGGGGGTAGAGATTACAAATGGGGGTATGTTCACTGTGCAAAATATACCACAGCAAATCCAGTCTTGTCTCACTACAAACCAAGATATTTTAATCTCAATGTATCCAGCACTCCGCTTTATTTGCCATAGCAACTAACTATATGGCTCAAGAGAAATTGCAATTTAGCTATGCAGGCGTTCCTCTGTCATTAAGCACAAGCATTTATGGGTCACTCTGTTTTCCTGCTGATTTTAATTTGCTATTAACAGTCGGTAGGGCACATATGTCCCTTAGGCAAAAAAATAAATAAATAACATTGTTAACAAACACTCGATTACACATAGACACAGACAATCACATGTCTAAAGGATTTTGAGTTGTTTTAGTAGACATAAAATAAAATTTGGGGCGCTCTCTTCGAGGTAGTCCAACACACACAGGAAATATAACTGCGAGGAACAGCAGAACCATAGGGCAAAAAGAAAAACATCTCAATTTGGACTTCATGTCCATTTCAATGGGTGCAGAATGGACAAAAAGGAGCTCCTGACTGTGAGAAGCACTTTCAAGAAACGAGTGCAATGAAATGAAGCAGAGGCGGACCACTGCTGATCTGAAAATATCCAGCAGCCTCTGCCTGCAATTAAGACAGCCTAAAACTACAGGCTGCAATAAGGTAATTAACCATTAGCAGATCATTGCAACACTTATGAACGCAACCTTCACAAGCACAATCATCCTAATATGGTCAGTAAAATGGCAGCCTGCCATCTTTTTCCAGCGCAGCTCCATTGCCATGGCCCATCATTAATTGTTGGCTATCAACAGTAATTTGGCTCGCCGTCCCACATAACAGCTTGATAAAGCAGTCCAGCCTAATTACACCTTGCATGTCCTGACCCATTCCTCTCACTGCAAACAATAAATAAATCAAGGTTAAGTGCAAACGAATAGAAGTCAGAGAGAGGACGAAATGAGACATGCCTTGAGGAGAGCGTGTAGGGGACCTGTGCTTTCAAAATCACACAGACAGTCGGTTATGTTCGTCTCGGGCTAGTGGAGATCAAAGACAGCGCTCTCCCCCTCCACTCCAACAATGTAGGTTTTTTTTTTTCTCTCCCCCCCCCCGAAAGCACAAGTTGGGCCAGCCTAAGTTTACTTAGTGCTCGCTGGAATGGGCATGACAGGGATCACCGCTAACCCCGAAGGACAGGTGCTGCGTGGCTGGAAAGAGAGCAGCTCCCTCGTGCTACTTGCAGGTCACTCCCAAGTAGCGCGTTAGTGCGAGTGCCGCAGCAGAAGGCCCTTAACAGGGAGCGTTGGCTGCTAGCCTGTAATTAGCTTGGACAGCTCAGGCTCAAAGAGAGAGAGAGGGAGGCAGCCAGGCTATATCATAATGAGCTCAGCTGGGATTAGGAGGACAGGCAGCGGGCTAGGTGGGGGCGAGAAAAGCGTGAGCACTCCTGTATGAGCGAGCCGGGGGTAGAGATCAAGCAGGGGAGGGCCAGGCCGCACTGGCTGGCAGGGTTAGACCCCTCAGCAAAGGATGGGCCAAATGAGGCCTGGCAAGGAAAGGGCCAAGGCTGCCTAATGAAGCGCGACACCTCCAGCCGACGAGATCAGCAGTAATTAACACACACACGCACATGGACTGTCACTGAATGTACCCCCCAAAAATCTCAAGGGAGCAAACCTCAAGACAGGAATGTCAGTGTGTTTAGTTGTTATAAATGTCTGTAGCTGCTCCAAGCATCTGTATTCAGTGTAAGGATGTTATTTTCAGGGAATGGTTTTGGAACAACTGGAAAAAAAAAAAAATATACATCCAAAATATATGCAAGCGCACACACACACACACACATTATATATATATATGTGCACATATTTTGTGTGTATATACACACATAAATTATATATATATATATATATATATTACACACACAGAAATACTCAAACCAGCCCATCTGGCACCAACAATCATGCCACGGTCCAAATCACTGAGATCACATTTTTTCCCCATTCTGATGGTTGATGTGAACATTAACTCCTGACCCATATCTGCATGATTTTATATCATATACTGCTGCCACACAATTGGCTGATTAGATAATCGCATGGATGATTGTTGGTGACAGACGGGCTGGTTTGAGTATTTCTGGGATTTTCATGCACAACAGTCTCTAGAATTTACTCAGAATGGTGCCAAAAACAAAAAACATCCAGTGAGCGGCAGTTCTGTGGACGAAAACACCTTGTTGATGAGAGAGGTCAACAGAGAATGGCCAGACTGGTTCGAGCTGATAAAGTCTACGGTAACTCAGATAACCACTCTGTACAATTGTGGTGAGAAGAATATCATCTCAGAATGCTATTCTTGTTTTGGCGGCACGAGGGAGACCTACATATTATTAGGCAGGTGCTTTTAATGTTGAGGCTGATTGGTGTATATACACAAATACAGTATACACTAGTGGCCAAAAGTTTGGAATAATGTACAGATTTTGCTCTTATGGAAATAAACTGGTACTTTTATTCATCAAAGTGGCATTCATCTGATCACAATGTATAGTCAGGACATTAATAATTACAATTTGAAAAAAAAAGTTCAGAACTTCTTAAACTACTTCAAAGAGTTCCTCCATGTGCAGCAATGACAGCTTTACAGATCCTTGTTATTCTAGCTGTCAGTTTGTCCAGATACTCAGGTGACATTTCACCCCACACTTCCTGTAGCACTTGCCATGGATGTGACTGTCTTGTCGGGCACTTCTCACGCACCTTACAGTCTAGCTGATCCCACAAAAGCTCAATGGGGTTAAGATCCAGAACACTCTTTTCCAATTATCTGTTGTCCAATGTCTGTGTTTCTTTGCCCACTCGAACCTTTTCTTTTTGTTTTTCTGTTTCAAAAGTGGCTTTTTCTTTGCAATTCTTCCCATAAGGCCTGCACCCCTGAGTCTTCTCTTTACTGTTGTACATGAAACTGGTGTTGAGCGGGTAGAATTCAATGAAGCTGTCAGCTGAGGACATGTGAGGCGTCTATTTCTCAAACTAGAGACTCTGATGTACTTATCCTCTTGTTTAGTTGTACATCTGGTCTTCCACATCTCTTTCTGTCCTTGTTAGAGCCAGTTGTCCTTTGTCTTTGAAGACTGTAGTGTACACCTTTGTATGAAATCTTCAGTGTTTTGGCAATTTCAAGCATTGTATAGCCTTCATTCCTCAAAACAATGATTGACTGATGAGTTTCTAGAAAAAGCTGTTTCTTTTTTGCCATTTTCGATATTCAATAATATTGACCTTAAGACATGCCAGTCTATTGCATACTGTGGCAACTCAAAAACAAACACAAAGACAATGTTAAGCTTGCATACCCTTAGTTCTTAATACTGTGTATTGCCCCCTTTAGCATCAATGACAGCGTGCAGTCTTTTGTAATAGTTGTCTATGAGGCCCCAAATTCTTGCAGGTGGTATAGCTGCCCATTCATCTTGGCAAAATGCCTCCAGGTCATGCAAAGTCTTTGGTCGTCTTGCATGAACCGCACGTTTGAGATCTCCCCAGAGTGGCTCGATGATATTAAGGTCAGGAGACTGTGATGGCCACTCCAGAACCTTCACCTTTTTCTGCTGTAACCACTGGAGTGTCAACTTGGCCTTGTGCTTAGGGTCATTGTCGTGCTGGAAAGTCCAAGAGTGTCCCATGCGCAGCTTTCATGCAGAAGAATGCAAACTGTCTGCCAGTATTTTCTGATAACATGCTGCATTCATCTTGTCATCAATTTTCACAAGATTCCCCGTGCCTTTAGAGCTCACACACCCCCAAAACATCAGTGAGCCACCACCATGCTTCACAGTGGGGATGGTATTCTTTTCACTATAGGCCTTGTTGACCCCTCTCCAAACATAGCGCTTATGGTTGTGCTTATTGTGTGCCTGTAACAAGGCCAAACATTCAAGGGTATGTAAACTTTTGATCAGGGCCATTTGGGTGATTTCTGTATCATTATGATTTAAAAAGGAGCCAAACAACTATGTGATGATAAATGGCTTCATATGATCACTATCCTTAAATAAAAGACATAGTCATATTTTCAAAATCAATGCCAAAATTTCAGAATTTCTGCCAGGGTATGCAAACTTTTGAGCACAACTGTATATGAAAAATGTTGCATAGTGAGGATGCCTTCAAAAATCATTTAATAAATTGTTTTCATTTGTCAGTGAACGCTATACAAAGTCCAGTAAACATAAAAGAAAATCTAAATCAATATTCGGTGTGACCAAATTTGCCTTCAAAACAGCACCAGTTCTCCTAGGTACACCTGGACACAGTTTTTCTTGGTTGTTGGCAGACAGGATGTCCCAAGCTTCTTGGAGAACTTGCCACAGTGTATATACGTATGACTACAAAGGACAGTTCGGACATTATTGGTTGCCCCCTGCCCCCCCTTCAAGAACTATACACTTCCAGATTGAGTAAAAAGGCTGGAAAAATCACTCTGGACCCCACTCACCCTGCCCACTACCTTTTTGAACCATTGCCTTCTGGCCGACACTTCAGAGCTCTGAGCACCAGAACCATCAGGCACAGGAACAGTTTTTTCCCTCAGGCTATCCATCTCATGAACAGTTAAAACTGCCCCATTGAGCAATAATTAATGTGCAATACACAGCTTAGTCTTTTTATATTTATCCAACATACCCTACCTCTTCTGCCATTACATTCCCTTGCTTTTGTATATAACAGATTTGTATTTGTATATTGTACATACGTATATATATATATATATATATATATATATATATATATATATTTGTCCTACTGTATATTTCTATATATACTTTATTTTCTATTCACTATTTATTTTTATTCTTTTTTTTTTTTTATTATTATTATCTCTGTCTTGTTGCTGTTTTGTATTGTTTGTGCACTAGAAGCTTCTGTCACCAAGACAAATTCCTTGTATGTGTAAGCATACTTGGCAATAAAGCTCATTCTGATACACACACACACACACACACACTCACACTCACAGACTATTCCTAAATTTATTTATCTATTCAAATTCAGCCAACATGGTATAGCACTTGAAAGTATGGTAATGTTTCATTTCCTGGTTGATGGATCAATTGTTTCAACATATTAGTCTTAAGCATTTGAGGGTGCGTTCATTTCTGATGACAATTATTGTAACTTAATTATACAAAGTATGAAACAGATTTCATCCCTTCTTAAAAAAGGCTTGCAAACGTGTTAAAAACCCTTGGAATAAATAGTTTCAGTTACGACTGTAACCTTGGTTCTCTGAAATGATCATCTTAGCCCTCCTTCACAGTCAAAATGAAGAGAGGGAGGAAAAACCTGGCAAAGGTGTTAGGAGAAGCCCATCCTCCAAGGACTCACCGGAGGAGGCCATGCATCTGGTGGAATGAGTTTTATCATGGGGCACTGAATGCCTTGCGAATCATAAGAGAGCATATTGGCATCAACAACCCAGTAAAACGTTTTTTGTTTGAAGAAGGCCAAACTATTTAACAGCCTCCAAAGCAGAAAAGGCGTTGATCTGACAGCCTGAATTGACTCATTCAGTCAATATACATGTGCAATGCCCTCAGAGGACAGAAAAAAACTAAAAACACGTACTGACCAAAAGGAGCTTGCCCACTAATAAACCACCCAGAGTGTCGTACCCCGTCACTATGGGAGTGACATACACCTTGATGTGAAAGCAAGGCTGCCCTGCAGTTCAGGTAACTGAGTACAACACGTATTGACAGGAGATGAGACTCGCTCAAATGGAGAATTCGGCACATCGGAGCCAACATTGACAGTGAACAAACTCCCCCCAACAATTTATGTATGCCACAACCACAGTGCTGTCCATGTGGATCAGAATGTGAAAGCCTTGAACGTCTGCCCGAAAAGCTCTCAGAGCAAAGCAGACAGCAAGCAGTTCCAGGCGATTTATGTGCCACATCATTTGCACACCTGTCCAGGTGCCAAAGGCCGGACAACGTCGCACAGGGCACCCAGGCCTTACTTGGATATTTCTGTCTTGACAACTTTGAGTCTGGCCACTTGGATGAGCACAACGCCCTTCTGGTGGAATGAGGTCATACTCCAAATAGGTAGCGTGGCAAAACAGCATTTGGTAAATGTGCAGGGGTCAGGGACATGCTGAAGTTTAGGACTTTGAACTTGTATGTTATCCCCAAAAGTACGCATCTTTCAGGTCTATTGGCACAAACCATTCGAAAGGACAAAAATTAGACCAAATCTGTCTGAGTAACCATCTTAAATGGAGACTTCCTGAGTTACGGTTCAAATGCCTCATGTCCAGTATGGACCCCAGCCCACCGTCCTTTTTGGCGACCAGAAAATAACGGCTGTAAGAAGTCTTTCTGTGTGTCACACACAAGCTGGTCATCATTTTCACGAGCCAAAATCCCCCACCCCACCAAAAGTGATCAAAATTACTGGAAACTTTAACTGTGTGCATTTGTTTGGACATTTTATTTGAAGGAAAATGATATGAGTTTTGCAGGACACAGGCCAATGATTTGTCATCTCTTGGGATATCTGAAAGCAAACATAGCCAGGAGTAGGATAGAACAGGAGGAAAACTTTGTCCAGAATTCATGGAAGCTCAGACTTTCCACCCCTTTATAAAAAAATGGACAGCACTTGCCCTTATAAAAGTTTACCATTGTTCTTCCATTGTTTAACAGTGGTATTTGTAATAAGGCCATAAACACAGGTAAGACCATTGATGGCTCCTCATTATTGTGGTTAGATCAAAGTAGATATTCTAAAAAATAAACTACAGTATTTGTTATGAAAAAACAAATAGCCTAAACACATTTAGAGACTTTAACTACAACATTCACAGTTGTAATAAAAATAAAGTCTAATAAATTTGCCCTAAAAGATTTACTATGAGTCTGTAACATTTCAGTCATAATATCAGCTATCATTACTACAGTTAAAAATGTGATACATTTTAGGAAGGGTGATGATGTGTAGATTGAAAAGTCTTATAATTTATGTTGGTACATGCTACAGTTTCGTTTCCCCCTTTTCCTCGTTAGCGCTGTTTATTATAACGAGGCTGAATAGCTGTCTGAGATGTTTCAAAGTGCTGTAATGTAGAACAATCCATGTAAAATTTCTAATGGTGGTCATAAGTTTTGTGATCTGCCCCACAATACTGAGGAAGCCTGGTTGAATATAACAGTGATGAGCTCTCTGCTATCCTCTCGCACCACTCTCACACGAAAACCAGGCTTTAATCGCGCTGTGAAAAATACACACCCGCGTTTCAGAAGAATATTTAGTGCTCATATAACACTGAATTTATACTGATTTATATTTAATTAAATTGAATTTGCTTTGGCGGCCCAACATAAACTAATTTTCAATGCAGAAAAAACATAACAGGCTAAAGTGGCTAGTAAGAGTAACAGAGTTGCACGCTACTGCCAATTTCCACGTAGAATGTGGCAAACATTTGGCACACTGAAAATCAGGCATGGGCATTTCCAAGGCATTTTGTAGTAGAATACTCTAACGCACAAAAAACGAGCACCCGTTTGCTCAATCTAAAATGCACGTTAAAAAACACGTGACACGTACGTGAATCTTATATATATATATTTATATACAGGTGCATCTCAATAAATTAGAATGTCGTGGAAAAGTTCATTTATTTCAGTAATTCAACTCAAATTGTGAAACTCGTGTATTAAATAAATTCAATGCACACAGACTGAAGTAGTTTAAGTATTTGGTTCTTTTAATTGTGATGATTTTGGCTCACATTTAACAAAAACCCACCAATTCACTATCTCAAAAAATTAGAATATGGTGACATGCCAATCAGCTAATCAACTCAAAACACCTGCAAAGGTTTCCTGAGCCTTCAAAATGGTCTCTCAGTTTGGTTCACTAGGCTACACAATCATGGGGAAGACTGCTGATCTGACAGTTGTCCAGAAGACAATCATTGACACCCTTCACAAGGAGGGTAAGCCACAAACATTCATTGCCAAAGAAGCTGGCTGTTCACAGAGTGCTGTATCCAAGCATGTTAACAGAAAGTTGAGTGGAAGGAAAAAGTGTGGAAGAAAAAGATGCACAACCAACCGAGAGAACCGCAGCCTTATGATTGTCAAGCAAAATCGATTCAAGAATTTGGGTGAACTTCACAAGGAATGGACTGAGGCTGGGGTCAAGGCATCAAGAGCCACCACACACAGACATGTCAAGAAATTTGGCTACAGTTGTCGTATTCCTCTTGTTAAGCCACTCCTGAACCACAGACAACGTCAGAGGCGTCTTACCTGGGCTAAGGAGAAGAAGAACTGGACTGTTGCCCAGTGTTCCAAAGTCCTCTTTTCAGATGAGAGCAAGTTTTGTATTTCATTTGGAAACCAAGGTCCTAGAGTCTGGAGGAAGGGTGGAGAAGCTCATAGCCCAAGTTGCTTGAAGTCCAGTGTTAAGTTTCCACAGTCTGTGATGATTTGGGGTGCAATGTCATCTGCTGGTGTTGGTCCATTGTGTTTTTTGAAAACCAAAGTCACTGCACCCGTTTACCAAGAAATTTTGGAGCACTTCATGCTTCCTTCTGCTGACCAGCTTTTTAAAGATGCTGATTTCATTTTCCAGCAGGATTTGGCACCTGCCCACACTGCCAAAAGCACCAAAAGTTGGTTAAATGACCATGGTGTTGGTGTGCTTGACTGGCCAGCAAACTCACCAGACCTGAACCCCATAGAGAATCTATGGGGTATTGTCAAGAGGAAAATGAGGAGAAACAAGAGACCAAAAAATGCAGATGAGCTGAAGGCCACTGTCAAAGAAACCTGGGCTTCCATACCACCTCAGCAGTGCCACAAACTGATCATCTCCATGCCACGCCGAATTGAGGCAGTAATTAAAGCAAAAGGAGCCCCTACCAAGTATTGAGTACATATACAGTAAATGAACATACTTTCCAGAAGGCCAACAATTCACTAAAAATGTTTTTCTTATTGGTCTTATGATGTATTCTAATTTTTTGAGATAGTGAATTGGTGGGTTTTTGTTAAATGTGAGCCAAAATCATCACAATTAAAAGAACCAAAGACTTAAACTACTTCAGTCTGTGTGCACTGAATTTATTTAATACACGAGTTTCACAATTTGAGTTGAATTACTGAAATAAATGAACTTTTCCACGACATTCTAATTTATTGAGATGCACCTGTATATATATATATTTATTTTTTTATTCACAAACATTATATCTTCAACAAACTATTCTTTTCTTTTGAGAAAATATGTAATGAACAATATGCATTAATAAAAATGGAAAACAAAAAAGATTTTAAACTAACAGTAAAAAACAATTGCTCACCCAGAGCTTACATAGAAACCAATACTGACGGCATGAGGGTAAAGCACAGATATCTACATAAAGGCATCACATTTTTATCATTTCATGTTATTATTCAGAAAACAAGTGGTGAAAGTTGGCTTTTATAAAATGCGCTCTGCATGTTATAGGATTTCACGCTCATACACACATACTGGTTTGAGTTTGCTTCACATTTTTTCCACCATAAAAGCAGATCCTCCTCTGTTGGTTTAGAGTTGAATTCAATAAGAACCAACATATTTCAAGTATTGCCTTGTAATATGATAACTTGGCTGCACCGACGCCATGATATATCATCTTCTCAACCAACACCTCAACACCACACGTATCCACAGTGCCCCCCAGTGGACTCAATTGTAACTGCAAGATTTGGTGAGAGATTAAGAGGGAAAACAGTGTAATTCAACGCTGCTCACGGCAGGCAAACGCGGAAAGGAAAATGAATTTGCGATATTTGAGTAGTGTTTTTAATACTCGAGTAACTGGTGCAGAATGAGCACTCTATAACTCGTGCACATCCCTACTGAAGACATGTTCAGAGAGAGTGAGAGAATCATTTTGGGGACACAAGAGAGTTTTCCCAGCCTTCTTTGGAGCTTGAGTGGACCGTTACGTAGGCTTTAGCCCCGCTTTAAGGTGCATAGACCATCAGGAAAGCTTGCCTCGTCCAGAAGGAGGTTTTCCGCTGGAAAGAGAGCTAGAAAGCACAATTACATTTTTTGGCCATGGCCATTTTAGCCTCACTGCTGGCTCAATCTTCGCCTTCTGGGGGAGAACTAAAGACTCAAAGGTACTTTGCTTCATGGGGCATTACCCAGAGGAAGAATCTGAACGAACCAGCCGCGCTTCTTGGCCGACTAGAATCTCTTGGTGAAAGCACTCGTAGCGTCACAAAACCTGCTGTGACAATGGACCATCGAGCAGAAAGGCTTCTCATCGATCTGACAAAAGGCTGGGCAGTGATCTTGGTAGCCCAGAGAACCAGGTCTGTGGCACGGCACAGCTTGCTGAAGGACTCGGGGTGCGGGGTGCTTTAATCCATGTCCTTCAGTAGGTCTGGCTGGTTGGCCTGCAAGACCGCCATGGTGTGCACGGCTGAACCATCTTTGCCCGGCACAGTGTGGACATCAGCCAACGTGGCTTAGAAGGGTGGACCAGCTTCGATTTCAATGGCAGTGCGGAAGAGGTGGCGCACAAGTGCGACGCGACAGCCTCTTCCACTGGGAAAGCTCTGAATAGCCTCTCTACGCTGTGCAATCAAGCAACGGAGACAGCACTATCGCTGAGTAGGGAGAGCATCATGTCTTAACCAGCTGTTCGTGCAGCTCATTAAACAACAGCAACGGGCGACAGGACTCAGAGTCACAGGCGACTCTGTAAAAACCGTTCATTGAGTCAAGAACGCTCGGGCACATCAGGCATAGGCCATTCGCACTAGAGTTTTGACCACTCGAGTGAGAACCTCCATCGTCTAGCAACGGAAACCTTTCTCGCTCACTTTTCTTCCTTGCAGTGGGAAATACCAATGGGCTCATCAGCCACGTGTGACCAGGTCTTTCCATCAGAGGCCCCCAGAGATTTTAAAATCCCCCTCCTCATCATCTTTCCTGAACATGATCATACCATGTGCGCCAATGTTTGGGCACAGATTGTCATGGCTGAACCAAATGGGCAAAACTGCTTGAAATGGAGGAGAGGATACACTCGAGGCCTGAGCTGATGACAAATCATCCTCAAAATCTCCGTGCTCTACATCCCATCCTCGCTTACCTTCCTCATGCAGTCCCTCGGGAGTCCCCCGATGAGGTCAGAGATGGGGAGGAGTGGGGACAGGCTTCGACTTTCAGAAAAAAAGCGAGATGAAGGCAAAGAGTCCTGAGTTTTATGCGCTCACAATGAACGAAGTCACTCAATGAGTTCTGCATCCACGTGGGCCTGAATCAGTCAGATAGCAGCACTCATGCTCATCGGAAAGAGGGATATATGTCTCACACAGAGGAAAACACTGACGAACTGCCATCTTTAAAACTACATCTTTAAGAAAAAGGCTCTTTTAGTTTCTTTTGTAGAAGAAACACACACAATAGATACAAAACTGCAATACACGGAAGTTTAAAAGGATACGATGATCGTCGGAAGCACAACAGGCAGAAGAAAATATTCCACTCCTGTGCCAGTTCAAGACGACGAAGCGAATAGGCTAGCAGAGTACAAGAAATGACACTGTGACCTTGAAGATAAATATTCGGACAAAATGGCGCTGTGCTCCTGTTCATGTGCTCGTGATGACGTGTGTATATGGGCCGGACACCCAAACGCCATCTTCCAATGAGATGGCATTATTCCACATACATTCTTTTTATTTCTTGAAGTTTTCCTTTTCTTTTTTGTGTAGTCAACAGGGGAAATATACATGTTCAGTATAAGGAAAGCTAATGATCTTGTGTGGAATCATGCTGGGTGATAATAATGATTGGGATGAGAGGGACAGTGTGATACAGGGGGTGACGCCTCTACAGGACCTGACAAAACGACACACACTTACTTGTCAGCGATTAGCTTCTCGTTCTCCTCTTTATAGAACAGCAGTTTGCTCCACACCTCATCACTGTCCAGCTGTAGTGTCTTGTCTCTTTTCCTGCATATATAGATCCACAGAAAAACAAAAGCATGCAAACATAAAACAGTCATACACAAGACAGCCTGTTTTATACCTATACATACTGTAATAATCTATTTTTTATATTAAAGTAAAATTATAATATCAAGGTTTAATAGCTAAATAATATAATTGTAAATATTGATAACGTCTTGCCACCTGTCTCCACATTTAATGAGTTCTGCATTATCTTTAACGACTAAAGAAACAGACAGTATATTTCATCATATTTTTATAGGCAAATTGGTACAGTATAATCCAGTGTTTCCCAACCTTTTTTCTGCCACGGCACACTTTTCACGACTAAATAATTCTACGGCACACCACTATCCCACATAGGCTAACCATCGTCAATATTTTTCCTTTTCAAAAACTTGTCCATGTTTTCTGTTCATCTTAGTAGCGTGCTTACTTGTAATGTTTGAAATTCGGCTATGCAAAAAAAAAAAAAAAAGGTCACATGGGTAGGCAATGCTGTGTGAGGTCACAGGTGACAAGAGCGCTAAATGGGTAATGAAAAAACAACAAATTTGCTTATTTTCTAATTTGTAGGTTTGTTCTTGCAATGCCACAACAAATTACAGGGATGCAAACTCATGAGGGGTGAAAAAGGTAAGACAAGGTTTATTTTTTTTTTAAAGAATAAGCTAAAAGCACCAATTCCAGCTTCCTTCAGTCTGAGCATTATTTTCCATCCAAAAAGACAACAATAATAGGGAGTTTCAATAACGTCCTTCTCCTTTATTAAAACTTGCATGACTATAAATACTGACTTCAGTATAAGAATTATAAAACACAAAGCAGATCTACAGTATCATTTTCCTACAGTAGCCTATTTAAACTGCTGAACATGGCTTTTATCAGAAAAGACCACAATAATAGACAAATAATAATAATTTTGAGTTTCAATAATGTTCTTTCATCATTGTAAAGCGCATTTCACATGAGTTGAGTCGAGGCGTCAACGCTCCGTTCATCGCCAGCGTCAAGCGCCACACTGCCCTCCACATGACAAGCGTTGCAGAAAGCGTCACAGAGGGGCGATTTTACGAGTTTACCACGTAAAAAGTGGGAGGTGTGCACAATAAACACTGAAAACATGTATTTGGACGAGAGAAAAAAAGCTTGCAGTTGCTTTGATAGCAGAAAGTAATAAAAGGACTCGTTTCTGTTTAGGTCGAAGCGTTTTCTTGGTGAATTTAAATGAGTTCAGTAACTGGGGTCTCTGATATTCGTAAACGATAAGGTCATATTTAATTAAAAGAAATTATGAGACATTCAATGTCGCTTCACAAATTTGGACAGTGTTTTTTTTTTTTTCACCCAATTTGGAATGCCCAAATCCCAGTGCGCTTTTAAGTCCTCGTGGTGGCGTAGTGACTCGCCTCAATCCGTGTGGCGGAGAATGAATCCCAGTTGCCTCCGCGTCTGAGACCATCAACCCGCGCATCTTATCACGTGGCTTGTTGGAGGCTTCACACCATCCACCGCTGCATCCGCACTCAACTCACCACGCACCCCACCGAGAGTAAGAACCACATTATAGCGACCACGTGGAGGTTACCCCATGTGACTCTACCCTCCCTAGCAACCGGGCCAATTTGGTTGCTTAGGAGACCTGACTGGAGTCACTCAGCACACACTGGATTCAAACTAGTGAACTCCAGGTGTGGTAGCCAGCATCTTTTACCACTGAGCTACCCAGACCCCCAATTTGGACAGTTTTTAAATATTTCTTGTTGCTTAGTACTCTCAAAGACATTATTGGTGAAGCAAAAATGTGTGTGTGAAAAACACTTTGGTGTGAAGTGCGTCACACTGGTATAAATAACATCACATCAATGATTAAAATGGGAGGGCTACAAATGAACATTCAAAATCCACAAAACACTCGTCAATAATCCACCTGGGAAATGGTATTTTCTGTTTATCTAAAGTTGATGTTTCAGACACCTGTTGCAGAAGAGAAAATTAAAGTAGACGGCCCATGGCCCGTTTGTATACATCACACATTCGTCTATCTTCCAAACATATGCTAAACATGTTTCCGTAGTCTATTTTTACCTGGTACACAGACTCATCCACTCACAGCTTCCCATCAGGCTGTTTTCCTATTTATGTCTCAATAAACGCCCATACAGGACAGGAAATTCAGCTACAGCGAGTATATTCTTCTCCAAGTTGCTTTTGACTACACAAAAGCTAAATGTTGATTGATTGGTTGTGAATAAATTCAGCTCTGATTGGTCAGTGACAAGAAGCAGCCGCTTAAAATAAAATATTTTTATCTTGCACAGTGTGGCCTCAAGCAGTCGTGCACGACAAAGCGGCAGGATTCTTGTGAACGAGCTTGGAAAGCGGCACCGCTTCGACTGCCACCTCCGTTTTGCCACCTGCCGCCTCTTTCTTATTGAAAATGAATAAGGAAAACGTGGTGATTGCGTCCCATGTAAAACCGCCTTAATACTGTTAATGTGTCCAGACTAGGGATGTCCATTTCTGTGTACTTGCCATATAATACTGTGTATAAAATATTTTATTTAAACATTTATAAAATATTATTTAGGTAAAATTATACACATTTCAAAATATGATTTATTACAAAAAAACTGTAATAATGTGTGCATCTTTAACTATCATATGGACAACCAGTCAGTAATGACACCAATTTAAGTTTTACCAACCTTCTAGCTTCATTTTGAGTCAGACGTGACTGACTCGAGATTCAGTAAATGTGTCACATGTTTAAAGGGACAGTTCTGCCAGAAATTAAATTTGGGTGAACTGTTCCTTCAGTAACAACTCTGATTCAGAGAAGGATTCATCAGACAGATTTAAGCCATTAACTTGTGTGTCGATGAGTCGTTTGGGGCAATTTAATAAAAGAACAAGCATATAAGAGTCATTTGTTCATGAACTGGACTTCACTAGTCACAATGCTTTTTATTTGTGTGTGCAGCCAGCGAACATAACACAACAGAAAGAAGTATTGTTTTCGCCGTCATTTTGCGGTACACATTTTTATCTCATCACATTCAATTCTGACCGCAAATAACTCAAGTTTTCCATTAATACTATAATAAACATACAAGGTTCCTCTCAGTGTAGACACTACCTTTAAGTCAAAATTAGCACCGCTCACCACAAACACTATATAAACCCCATTCCACAGATGTGTTCCTCTCATAACGCCCTTGAACTTAGTGCACGGCAGAGTGCCTTTGGGTACCGTGGGAGCAGCCCTACATCTTGTGAGAACACTCGCCCTGAGAAGCCACTCTTCACCCGAAAGCTTAACAAGCAACAACCCAGAGACATACCGTCTTAATTCAATGTGAAATCCAGTGTTAAAGCTGTGAATGGCCTCCTGAAGGACATCCTCATGAAACAGAGCTCAGAGAAAAGCATCTTCATTCCCTGCAAGCCTCCTTCACCTTCTCTGCAGTAAGCACATCTCCCTTTATTATACAGCAAGAGAGTAAACTACAAGATCTTTTCGGAAAGGCAGCGGCTAATTACTTTGATTCAGTGAATCTGTTTATGAGTGCAACTTTGATCAGTATGTGGATGTTTTAATATGTTTTAATTGTATTTACTTATCCCAATGCTCTCAGTCTGAGTTGGAAACATGAAAATTCCTTCTGGAGGAAAAAGTGCATGTTTTGATGTTTCCCTAAAAGTGCTAGAGCTAATCATGACTGACGTGGCGTGTTACACAGGGCTGCAACATTCTAATGAGATGTTAGTCTACAGCAGTGTGCCGGGACTCCTGCTGGGGTCCATACTCGCTTGTGCTAATACATGTGTAATAATGATAACTCTCCTAATATATTTGAATTAATGCATGCCTGACCATCAGAAATATTTCTTCAGCCCGAAGATGCAGCTGTGGCGGCTTAAGCTAGCAGCTCACTAACCGATTTTCCACTGATTTAAGGCTTTAGCCTAATTTACATAACTGTTCGAAAAATGGAGTTGGTGCACATGACCATGTCTGTCAGCAGGCAAATGTAACAGGCCCAGCAACTCAACTCTCTGCAAAGTTAATGGCACTGCCAATTCTTTTTATGGCCTCTGAACAAATGCAGCAGTTTGGCATTTCTCGTTGGCTGTTGCTGGTCCAAACTCTTCTCTTTTGCTCAGCAATGAAAAAGGCAAAAATTACAAACACTACAGCTAGATTGTTGTCTGTGGTAACTCTTTACATTCATGAGGTGCTCCTGTATTTCGGTGAGCTCTACAGGCTGTCAAAAATAGTCATATGAACAGTTTCCATGTTTTAAGCAGTGATGGTGACTGATCCACAAGTGAGGAGTGGCAAAATTTTACCACTAACAGTTGATAGTTGTGACATCCCTTACCATTACTGATGTGTTTCCAAGTTAATAAGTGGGCATCTGGCTTTTGAAACTTTCATACAAGCAAGGCTTTAGCAAAGGTGGCTAAAGAATTTAGTTAGGAATATGTTCCCTATAATAACAGACTGGACAGCTTAATAAAACAAGAGCTCTTTGGAGAAGTGTGTTTTCCCCCCTTATTAAAACTAAGAGCAAGGAGATTATCAGAGGGGTTTTTTTTGCCTTTGTTAAGATCTAACGCACACACACACAGTAGAGGTGGGTAAATTCACACTCCTTTCACACGGGATCACATTGCACTGCTGTTTTCTTTAATTAACCCAAAGAGAGCACAGCTGACAAGGTCAACACTTGCATCCCATGTGGATACTCAACATACACTTCCATTAGATACATTTAAAAGGCTTGAGAAAAGAAAGGGGAGAATATTAAGGGGGTTGGAGAAATTGTCATGACATTTTTGCTGCTTCTAGGGGTTTAGGTTAAAACCAAAGACTCAAAGGGGAAAATCAAAACCTTTTCTTTCAAGCTTCTCCCCATGTTTTTTTTTCTTTCTTTCTCTCGACTCTTCTGATATACACAGTCACCTTGGCCTTTTCAGAATGAAGCACTTCTGCACCCCTCTCTTTAAGAACCAAAGCCTGTGTTGCATTTCACAGGGATTAGAGCAAAGATATGAGAAAATGGCACAATTCATTTAAAGCTGCTGCTATTATTTTGTGAAAATTGAGAGAACCTGAGCTGAGAGTCACACCAGTTAGTGTCGATTCTATCTCTCTGCTCATGTAATAGCTTATTTTCATAGTCCAATCAGTTTCACATTTGAAAATCACAGACAATGAGGAGAATTACATGTATAGCATCACAATATGCAAATATCAAGTTATAAAGAGTTAGCACTTACAAGTTGTGATTATTCTCAGGTTCCTTCAGTCGCTCTGTCACTGTTCTGTAGTTGGACTGAATCACACGTAATCGGTCATGATGTCTGGCATGGGCTCGTCTCAGATCTTCATTCTCTTTAGTCTGTAGATCATATGTGCACACACAGAGATTTATATCAAATCTGCTTAATGCCCAAGATAAATCCAAAAGATCAAACTTGTTCATGATAACAATGACCATCAGATAAGTATTTAAAGGCTGAAATATATATATATTTTTTAATAGTTAAAGCTGCACTAGTTAAAATGAACAAAATCCATTAAGAGATTATGTAAAAAAAAAAAAAAAAAAAAATCCCGTCTTTGCCTAACGGTAAGCCTGCAATAATGATTTTTAGTCTGAAATGTCGGCCCGGATGTGGAGTGAAATCACATGATTGCATCATTCATCCTTGCGTGATTATATCATGTACGTGAGCACAGAAAAGCACATCTGGCTGCTGCAAGCAAGTTCCAGTTAAAGGTGATCGTCCCTGTTCCCTACTCATTAAAATGGGTACTCTGAAGAGAGCACTGAATGTTTGAATGTACCCTTCGCTAATAGTCTTGTGTAAAGGTCTTTCGTAAAAAGATTCACTGTTTTACTTTCGGAACAAACCTTCAAGTGGCGGCCCCTTCCTCCAGTGCCCTTCAAGGGTGCAAAAATGCCGCCCTGTTTCGCCCTGATTTGGCCGGGGAACCAACGGCTGTTCAATTATTTGGCATTCAGGAAAGCGGCGAAGGGAAGCAGTTTCCAGATAGATGTTTAACTGTAGGGTGAAGTGGTTTACTTGCTAAAATGCTGGGATATGTTTTCTGGTAGGGTTGCTGAAGCTTGTCATGCTTTAATGAAATTAACATTACTCGTGTTTACTGATCGTGAAGTATTAAATAGGTTTTGTTCCGGAGAAGTTACTGTTACATGTTGCCTAATATTCATGACTTCATGACTGTATTTTATAACTCTGCTGAAGTTGAGGTTCCCTAAGTGTTTTTTTTAAAATTATTATTATTTATTTTTTTTATCCCCTTTTCTCTCAATTTTGGAATGCCCAATTTCCACTACTTAGTAGGTCCTCGTGGTGGCGCGGTTACTCATCTCAATCCGGGTGGTGGAGGACAAGTCTCAGTTGCCTCCGCTTCTGAGACCGTCAATCCACGCATCTTATCACGTGACTCGTTGTGCATGACACCGCGGAGACTCACAGCATGTGGAGGCTCATGCTACTCTCCACGATCCACACACAACTTACCACACGCCCCATTGAGAGCGAGAACCACTAATCACGACCACGAGGAGGTTACCCCATGTGACTCTAGCCTCCCTAGCAACCGGGCCAATTTAGTTGCTTAGGAGACCTGGCTGGAGTCACTCAGCACACCCTGGATTCAAACTCACGACTCCAGGGGTGATAGTCAGCGTCAATAATCGCTGAGATACCCAATAGTTTTAGTGTGCCATGCATTGACCTACTATTGTAGTATTACGGTTTAATTGGATTGTCCACTGAGGCTGTGGATTGTAATGTAAAAATACTTAAGTCTCTTCCTTTGAACTTGTATTGACCATATCACGAGTTTCATTCTCTGAAATTTGGGATATAATGTAGTACAATCCAAACATTAATGTGTGGTGGATAAACACTTACATATTTTAAAATAACTATTCAAGAGTGTAATATATTGGTTATAAATGTTTAATCGAATAACATAATAACAAAGTGCTCCAGCTCTGCAGGTGAACATCTCTGAATGATCACAGACAAAAGTCCAGGTAACCTCAAACCATGAGATTCATCTGTGCAGAAGAGCGGTGCCAAAACACAACTGATGTAAAATGATGCACCGTAAGTTACTTGTAATGTTAGGTTTCAACCACAGATGTTGATGGAGAGTTCCATAGTGCAGCATTAAAGGAATAATTTACCCCAAAAAATTTAAATTCTGTCATCATTTACTCACCCTATTTAATCTGTTAATGCAAGAACTAGGAATCCACCGATTACTTTTTCTCTACTGATCTGATTCAGATACCTGAACTCTCAAAATTGGCTGATCCTGATCCGATACCAGTTTAGTTTTTTTTCTTATTCAGTTTATATACAATATTTATACCTCACTGTGTGGAACTAATTGGGGGTACTCATTTATATGAGAAAAACAAAAACACAAACATGTATATGTGTAGCCTATAAAGAAAAACTTTATTGTCAACTAGTCTACTGGATAATATAACAGTAAAATTAATGGTAATTCAAGTGAAAGTCTTCAGTAGAAATGAAGCAAGTTCTCTTTGCACATTTTTTCCCCCAACTTCAGAATCAGAATGAGCTTTATTGCCAAGTGTTCTCATGTACACAAGGATTTAAAAAAAAAAAAAATGTATGGGTGATAGGAGAAACAAGTGCACACAGAACATTACAGTGAGACAGAATATATAACAAGGTAAGAGTATAAATAGACACAAATAATAGGACATATAACAGAATGGCATATGTACATGTGCAAGTGGTAATATATGAGCAAGTTAGGGGTATGTACAGTTATTGAATTAAATATGTGAATTTACATATGTACATGAGATATATATTTACATTTTTGCACTATGGGGGAGTCCTGATGCAGTTTAATTGTTCATGGGGAAAATGGCCTGAGGGTTAAAAACTGTTCTTGTGCATGGATGTCCTGGCACTCAGTGCTCTGTAGCGCCGGCCAGAGGGCAACAGTTCAAAGAGGGAGTGGGCAGGGTGTGTGGGGTCCAGAGTGATTCTACCTGCACGTTTCCTCACTCTGGAGACATACAGGTCTTGGAGGGTGGGCAGGGGGGCACAAATTGTCCTCTCAGCAGTCCTTACTGTCCGTTGTAGTTTCTCCTGTCTGATTTGACGGCTATAACTACAGTTATAGATGTACACAGGATATACTCAATGACGGCCAAGTAGAACTGTGTCAGCAGCTCCTGTGGCAGGTTGAAGTTCCTCAGCTGGTGAAGGAAGTACAACCTCTGCTGAGCCTTCTTCACAATAGAGTCTATGTGGGTGTCCCACTTCAGGTCCTGAGAGATGGTAGTGCCCAGGAACCTGAATGACTCCACTGGTGGGGGGGGGGGGGGGGGGGTTCCCCTGAAGTTCACAGTCATCTCCACTGTTTTGAGTGTGTTCAGCTCAAGGTTGTTGTGACCGCCCAGACAGCCAGCTGAAAACCTCCCATCTGTATGCAGACTCGTCACCATCGCGGATGAGGCAGATGACCGTGGTGTTATCTGCAAACTTCAGGAGCTTGACAGTGGGGTCTTTTGCAGTGCAGTCATTTGTGTACAGGGAGAAGAGCAATGGAGAGAGAACGCATCCCTGACGCAACTTGTATCTGGACTTAAAAGGATTCAGATCTCTTTTTTGTTCACTTTAGTCTACTTTTCATTCACACAATTATTTTTTTGGAACTCAGTCAACTTAATATTGTAATTTGAAAACAAATAATAATAATAATAATAGACAATATATTATTATTATTATTATTTATCAATTTTTAGCAATGTATTATACAATAGTAATGCATATTTAGTCGTGGCTTTTTAACTGTAAAACCCTTGGGCTTCTATTTTGATGGTCGGAACTCTCCGAGAAGTCCTTTGAGTGTGTGTGTGTGTGTGTGGGTGTGGGTGTAGCCTAGTTTTTTAATGCAATTCACAGTAGTTTAATAAACTTCTTATTCAGGGGCCTGGGTAGCTCAGTGAGTAAAGACGCTGACTATCACCCCTGGAGTCGTGAGTTCTAGTCCAGGGCGTGCTGAGTGACTCCAGTCAGGTCTCCTAAGCAAATTGGCCCAGTTGCTAGGGAGAGTCACATGGGGTAACCTCCTCATAGTCGCTATAATGTGGTTGTCGCTCTCGGTGGGGCGTGTGGTGAGCTGTGCATGGATGCCGTGGAGAATAGCGTGAAGCCTCCACACGCGCTATGTCTCCGCGGTAACGCGCTCAACAAGTCACGTGATAAGATGCGCGGATTGACGGTCTCAGACGCGGAGGCAACTGAGATTCATCCTCCGCCACCCGGATTGAGGCATGTCACTACACCACAACGAGGACTTGGAGCGCATTGGGAATTGGGCATTCCAAATTGGGGAGAAAAAAAAAATACAAATAAATAAACTTCTGATATAAAATCTGGTGAAATGCTCTTCCGAAGCCATTCTTGATGCATGTTATAAACGAAACCGAACTATTAAGCATCTACATCTGAGATGTTGTTTGTGTGTAGCGCTCAGAGCTGAAAATAGCAGCGCATCATCACATGACCAGCGCGTGCTATGAGTTTGTCAACAGAGCAGCGCATATTTATTGAAAATAACTTTTAAAATATGTACTTTTTAAATGCAGCCTTTTACATTTCACAAAGCTATCGTTTGTCTTCAAGAGACTTTGAATAAAATGCACAGGTCATATGGACTACTTTAATGGTGCTTTTATTTAATTTTTGGAGTTAAACAGCAAAGACAATGACTAACACACAGTAATGGATTTGGATCAGGTTCAGTGGACTGATACGCAATTCGGTGAAAAACGCCAGTTTTGCAGCATTCCTAGCGAGAACTTTTGTTGTGTGTTATAACTTGTGTTATGTATCTCTTCCGATGCAAGCCATTTTGAATGGGCATCTCTCATGCCTTTATGAACACACAAAAGAGAGCTATGGCTGAAGTCAAGATTTTTACTGTAAAATTACTTTTTGGGTTGTTTCTTACTAAAACCTATTATATGTCTTCAAAAGACTTGGAACATAACGCAGCCACAAAAAGTCAACAACTTTTATAATACTTTTGGATTCTTATTTAAGCATTTATGCCACTATCAACAACTCAGCAAATGGGATATCCTTTAAAATCCATCCTTGTGTATTCCACAAAAAAAGAAAAAAGTCATACAGGTTTGGAATGACATGAGGGTGAGTAAATGATAACAATTAAAATTGTTGGGTGAACTATTTCTTTAAGACTAGATTACACATTGGAAATGAAGGTATGATAAAAGAGCCTCTTGGTCTTCTTTTTTGGATTTGTCCTTTCATTCCTTTTCTGGAAACAAGGCACTGATAAGCGTTTCCACGCCAACCTGGCACCTGTAGCATTATTGTGGCCTGACATTTCGCCCGTCAGCCAATAGGAAAAGGCTGACATCTCCCACCACTTAAACCCCCCAGCAGGCGGAACGCCTCAGTGAGCTGGGTCGCTCCCCAAATGCCCGTTAATATTGGTCTTTGCCTCACAGCTATTTGAAGAAAAAAACAAAAAGGGGGGGGGGGGGGTTGGGGATCTCTGCCAAAGATTACATGGGACTTTTCAGGGGTGAACATATAGATTTTCCTGACAAGGCGGCCCTCTATTATTTTGACCTTAGCCAAGGCGAACTCTGGCAAAGACAGCAAGCGCACCTTTCAGCTTGAGTGGCCAGGGCCAGGAGACTTGTCGAAAGGCTTTCTGAAAGGGAGGAAAGCTTGTTTACCGCTGCTATGACACGGCAGCCCTGCTGGGTGGGAAATGCAGGGCCCTGAACCCTGTTATTATTAACAAGGACAAAGAGAACAAGCCAGCCCCAGTCTGGCTGCCAATGTGACAAGTATGGATTTACTGCTCAGAAATTCACAAGAGGACACTCAGCCTTCAAACGAACACAAAAAGAGAAAGACAGAGAATATGAGACAGAAAAGTGAAACAAAGCAACACGCTAATGAAGGGCTGCTCAGATTGAATGACCAACGTTTCGTGTCTGAGTGACATCAAGGCATACAGAAGGCGTATAAAGTACCCAGCACACTTCCACCTGGACAGCAAAATCAACACAAAGCTGCACAATCTCAAGTACTCTCTACCGCTGGAACCTCTGACTGCCACGTAAGCATTTGACAGACAAAAGTATCAAGTAGATTAGTTTACTAGAGATTTCAAAGAAATTGTAGGAAAATGAAAGAGAAGGCAGGAGGAGCAGAGAGCAGAAGACAAAAGGGGGTTGGGGGGGGTTAAAGACAGAGGCATGAAAAGTCAGAGGAAAGACATGGATGATTGGTTTAGTGAAGAGCGCAAGTTCTTCAGCAGACTTCTCTCCTGCTGCCTCATTGCCTCAGTAGACAACGAGTGTGTGTGTGTGTGTGTGTGTGTGTGTGTGTGTGTGTGTGTGTGTGTGTGTATGAAGGACTGAGGTCAGATAGAGGGCGTTGGGTAGAGGACAACAGCAGACTTTTCTCCACTGCTTTTAAATTTTACCAGCTCAAAACTCAAAGGTCAGATAGTCAATTAGTGTATAGGTCGACTAGTTTATTCAGACTGTTTCTTACATATTTGTTTCATTTTGATGCTGACTGTGTGCAATGCAGTTTACAAGGCAAAATCTGAAAAGTTTTTAAATTCACCTTTAAAGCACCGCCATTACAACCATACATATCCGGACATCTTTGGCCACTGCATTGCATCCAGCACTGATATTTGCCCGAGTATCTCGCCACACGTGGGGTAATTAGATGAGGAATACATTTTCCTTTGATCTTTTAAAATATGAGGTCTTTGCACTATAAAAACATAGTAAAAGTTTCAGAACTCAAAACTTCCCTCTCACTATATAAAGAGCATTTGTTGAAAGCAAGCTGCCAAAACGACTCGTTCTCTACTTCCTCCACATTGTGATGTCACACTAGACATTTGCATCTGACCGCCTCCACAACACATCAACACCTACTTTACCTTATCACTTCTGTAGCCCCACCCAGTAGCAGTGAGCAGTGAGATGACAAGGAGAGAGCCAATCAGAACAGTGGGCGTTTACTGTCAAGTCTTAAAGGAGAAGCAGCACCAAAACACAGCGATAGAGGGTCCGAATGAGGGTGGGAAATGATCATGTTTTACAAATATATGACAGAAAACTTGACTCCTATTATAAGTGAACGTCAAGTAACATATTAAAATAATAAAAAGGCATGTCATGACCCCTTTAAAACACTTTTAGAGACTGCATTCGGTTCCATTTCATTGTGTGTTGTCTGGCTGTGTTTGAATGCAAGGACCCAAGCAAATGCCCCCTTAGAATTGTCTGATCAGGCTCAGGTGAACCTGCAACCATCCTAATTATACAGGGCTTCTTGAAGACCAATTAGTCGACTAGTCATTTAGGCAAGCCTCAGACTAATAGATTTTGAAAACATGTAGTTTTACACATTCCTAATCCCTAACTCTATTATTCACTCATAAACTAAAGGGCTGCCAGAGTCCTTTTGTGAGCTTCTTCTAGAGAACATTAATTCAGCTCTGCTGTAACTGTATGTGCAATAATAGAGCCATAATGCAGGAGGCAAGGAATGTCGCTAAAATGTGCACACAAGGACATATATCTCCTAAGAGGTGTCAAAAGAGAAGAATAAAGGATGTATTAAGTGTTCACCTTAAGCACCAGTAGTTCCTGTAGCCTCTGAATCCTTTGCCCCTGTCTGTCTGTTCTGTCACTGCTGCCGCCACCTGGAGAGAGAGACCTGGAGCGCTGACAAAGACAGAGGGAGAATCCATAAAACAATATAAAAAGACAAAGACCAGATTCTTTCAACAATACTACAGGCACGTGAGCAATAGCACCTCACACACAAACACAAACACAAACATCAGCATGCACAGTCTCCAAAATTTAACAGGGGACACGGGCTGAATCGCGAGCAGGAGCACTCACGGCATGCTGCAGAAGGGATCTCTGTGCAGGGACCTAATGAGCATGTTCATTTCCATTTACATTGTTTCTTTGACAATAATGATGTCCCATTAGGGGAGACTAAAGGGTTATAGAGTGAGAAACGCGCCAGGCCTCATTACCAAAGGTGGGGAGGGAGGCGCCTTTAATTGCTCTATCAGGGCCTGGAGTTACACTTGATAGGACAACAGAAGCAGACTTGGGGGAGAAAGAAAAAAAGAGGGAGAGAGAGAGAGACGTGGGCTCTCTCTGAAGTACATAAGACCAGTGGAGAGCATTGTGCGACTGCAATAGGAAATCTTGTCTGCTCTGTGTGACGGATCAACTGTGAAAGAGTGAAACTACAAAATGGCAGCTGTAGTACATCAGTTGAGAGATCGAAATCTTTTGGGGCCAGATGAAAAACTCAGTCTTGAAAGGATCCTTTAAAAGCTCAATGGTTATGAAGATTAGCTTTTGACATGGCTGCTATTGGGTACAACTAACTATAGTCACTTGCCCGGAAGTTCAAATGATCTTCCTATCGATGTGTTGAACTCAAGTCATTAACAACACAGCTGAACTTTCTTGACACATGTCCCAAAACCAAAACTTAACATTCGCAGCATTCACAGGAGCAGTGTCCTCCATTTCAAAGACTTCAGCTCTGAAAGGATTAGCAACTTTAAAAGAGTGAAATAAAAGCTTACAAAGGAGAAACAAAATCAATGATGCCTGAATATGAAGAACAAAGAAACGGTTCCAACAGTCAAGAAACTAATAGTGAAGCATTAGTGTCTTATTTTAAGACGGCCACGTCTTAAGCGCAGTCATTTGTGATGCGTCATGTGCGCAAAATCAGTGGGCATGGACGTGAAGTTTTGGTGTTTTCGTGCAAGTACCCACTGAGTTTAGGTGCAAGTGGGCTGGCAAAATTATGTGTTCCAAGCACAAGTGATATAAATGAAGTTAGGTGGTGTTGGACTGCAAATTTAAAAATAATATGGCCTAGTGTGATTTTTTAAGCACAAAATGCTGCAATCTAATTATACTGGACCCAATTTTAAAAGTGCTAGTGCAGCGCTTTGCTTTAAAGCATAAGTGCAAAGTCAGTGGGCATGGCCATGAAGTTTTGGTATTTTTGTGCAAGTATGCGCTGAGTCTAGGCTCAAGTGGGTTTAGCAAAATTTCTTGCACAAAGCGCTAATGGGCTGGGTCAAGTGCAATTTAATTCTGAGGCTCTTCTCTGGTTATTATACAGTACTGTGCAAAAGTTTTAGGGACAAATGTTGCATAGTGAGGATGTCTTCAAAAATAATGACATAGATAGTTTTCATTCATCACTTAATGTCATACAAAGTCCAATAAACATAAAAAGCTGAATCAATATTTGATGTGACCACCTTTGCCTTTAAAACAGCCTCAATTCTCCTAGACACACCTGGACACAGTTTCTCTTGGTTGTTGGCAGATAGGATAGAATTCGCCACAGTTCTTCTATAAACAGTTGTGCTCAAAAGTCTGCATACCCTTAGTTCTTAATACTGTGTATTGCCCCCTTTAGCATCAATGACAGCGTGCAGTCTTTTGTAATAGTTGTCTATGAGGCCCCAAATTCTTGCAGGTGGTATAGCTGCCCATTCATCTTGGCAAAATGCCTCCAGGTCATGTAAAGTCTTTGGTCGTCTTGCATGAACTGCACGTTTGAGATCTCCCCAGAGTGGCTCGATGATATTAAGGTCAGGGGACTGTGATGGCCAGTCTAGAACCTTCACCTTTTTCTGCTGTAACCACTGGAGGGTCAACTTGGCCTTGTGCTTAGGGTCATTGTTGTGTTGGACAGTCCAAGAGCGTCCCATGCGCAGCTTTCATGCAGAAGAATGCAAATTGTCTGCCAGTATTTTCTGATAACATGCTGCATTCATCTTGCCATCAATTTTCACAAGATTCCCCGTGCCTTTAGAGCTCACACACCCCCAAAACATCAGTGAGCCACCACCATGCTTCACAGTGGGGATGGTATTCTTTTCACTATAGACCTTGTTGACCCCTCTCCAAACATAGTGCTTATGGTTGTGACCATAAAGCTCTATTTTGGTCTCGTCACTCCAAATTACAGTGTGCCAGAAGCTGTGAGGCGTGTCAAGGTGTTGTCATTTGTGGCATTGGCGCAGTAAAGGCTTCTTTCATGCAACTCGACTCATTTTTGTTCAAGTATCGTCGTATTGTGCTCCTTGAAACAACCACACTGTCTTTTTCCAGAGCAGCCTGTATTTCTCCTGAGGTTACCTGTGGGTTTTTCTTTGTATCCTGAACAATTCTTCTGGCAGTTGTGGCTGAAATCTTTCTTGGTCTACCTGACCTTGGCTTGGTATGAAGAGATCCCTGAATTTTCCACTTCTTAATAAGTGATTGAACAGTACTGACTGGCATTTTCAAGGCTTTGGATATCTTTTTATATCTTTTCCATCTCTATTAAGTTCCATTACCTTGTTACGCAGGTCTTTTAACAGTTCTTTTCTGCTCCCCATGGCTCAGTATCTAGCCTGCTCAGTGCATCCATGTGAGAGCTAACAAACTCATTGACTATTTATACACAGACACTAATTGCAATTTAAAAAGCCACAGGTGTGGGAAATTAACCTTTAATTGCCATTTAAACCTGTGTGTGTCACCTTGTATGTCTGTAACAAGGCCAAATATTCAAGGGTATGTAAACTTTTGATCAGGGCCATTTGGGTGATTTCTGTTATCATTATTTTTTAAAAAGGAGCCAAACAACTATGTGATAATAAATGGCTTCATATGATTACTATCCTTAAATAAAAGACATAGTCATATTTTCAAAATCAATGCCAAAATTTCACAATTTCTGCCAAACTTTTGAGCACAACTGTATTTAGTCTCAATTGCTTCTGTCTCTTTATGTAATCTCAGACTGACATGATGTTCAGTGGGGGGGGGGGGGTATGTGGGGGCAATGCCATCTGTTGCAGGGCTCCCTGTTCTTCTATTCTAATCTTTTCTATTTTCAAAAGTAATGTTTGGGAGTCTAACATTTATATTTCCTATTGACACACTAAAGCTGAAGATATAAACAACCATCTTAAGACAAATGCTTTTGTGAAACATCTTATGTGCCTAAGACTTTTGCACAGTACTGTATACTGTAGTCCATTCTCTATCAAGCACCAGTGATATAAACAAAGACAGCACATTCATAAGAAGTTAGTAGTGTAAATGGACTATATGCAATGAAAGTTCTTGTGTGCATTAACTGCGTCCTTGTTGAATGTCAAGCCTATTTCTATGACAGTAACACACTCCTTTAATAAGCATGGCAAATGTGATTCTCATCAGAATTTGGATGTGCACTCCATTAAATTATAGAGAGTGTAAGTATTATTAATCATTTTCATCTACTGACACACAAATCATGGCTAGTATTAACAGTGATTGTATCGGCATGGACTTCACTTCTACAGGTCGATTTTATTTTTAAATATTTTATTCATTTATTGAAACAAGAGCTGGGAAATTTAATTTAGTTAATTTCTGTGATTAATATGTTATGTTTAATGCATTAAAAAAATTAACCTATTTAATGCAGTATCCTTTTTTTTTACTTCCTGAAACTTCACGTGATAGGAGAAAGGTGTCCCGAGTTTTTCCTGGCAGGCTACTTAGGGCATCTGCTGCCTGCCAGGAACAAACCTAGGCACCTTTGTACAATGGGCGAAACTTCACTAAAGTTTTCCCCCACTTTCTGTGGCTAAAATTGGAATATATAAATTTTCAGGAAGTACACATTCGACTCAACAGCAGTGCACACTTTTTCATTACGCGTGACGAATGTCCCGTGCATAATAATCACGGCAGAAGATTTACTGTACGGAGAATGGAGACTTCACCCGCAAGAGGTGAACTAGGTGTGGGAAAGATACAGGCAAGCTGCCGTATCTCTTCATATCGGCAGAAACACCCAGTCACTTTCATCAGAACAGCATAAAATGCGAAACTGCCCGAGAGACCCGGCGTGTGCACGACAGACCGAGCAAGATGCATCCAGGTATACTTGTAGAGACTGAACGGCAGCCAGAGAAAATAACAGTTTTGAGATTTTAAACTTCAGCTAATTAAACTTCAGCATTCAATATGTTTTATATCTGTATGTATAGTATCTGATAATGCATTTGCAATGTACACTTAAGTTTCTCTTGCTAATAAAGTTTGGTATGAACCGAGTCTGCCCATTTCATGCTATTATTAAAAAAAGTCCACAGGAAAACATGTACACTGATTTTATGGCATGTACACAAATACTTTATCAAAGATTTATACCTGTAAAAATGTGTCAAACTATCCGCAAAAAAAATAAAAATATTACACTTGTTTTTCAAAATAAAGTGGTAAAAAAAAAAAGAAATCCTACCAAATGCAAACATTTTACATATTAGCGCTCTCACGTAGAGTGTTTGCGCTATCTATGGGTGTATGCGCACAAACTGTGGGTGTATTGTATGCTACTGAAGGCACAAGTCGTTGTGTGTAGAAAACCGAAGCCCATAGTCTGCAGGTGTGATGCTCATAAAATGTAGTGTTTGATCAGTCTGTGGCTTCACACATTCACGTGTGTGCTGAAGCATGCAGCACATGCAGATTGTATTTATTTAATTAAATCGGTGGAAAAATAATCACAATGTTTAATAAGCACACAAGGACACATCACTATTTTAATTTGATTAATAGTCCAGTTCAGTGTAAAAGGAGAAACAGCATGCGCTCATAAGTGTGTGAGCATTTAAAAGCAGCCGTCTGTTAGTCAGACGGCTCATCCGGTGCGCAGTATTACTGGTACTGCAGAAACACTGGTATCGTTACATCTTTTTAATTTAATTTCGACTTGGTACAGAAGTACAGGTACTTTTGACCACAGTAGTTCCTGAACATCTGC
The DNA here is from genome assembly GCF_019703515.2 of Myxocyprinus asiaticus. Classification (NCBI taxonomy): domain Eukaryota; kingdom Metazoa; phylum Chordata; class Actinopteri; order Cypriniformes; family Catostomidae; genus Myxocyprinus; species Myxocyprinus asiaticus. Next base: position 734,821 of record NC_059351.1, on the reverse strand, counting down.
AATAAAGACTCCTGCTGAAGATATTTTCACACGTATCTTGGTCTTCAAGTGTAAATGCACAGTATGCAATACATTAAAAGACAACAGAAACAGAAAATGTGTGCCTAACATTATTATGCGCAGTAACTGCATCCTTCTTGAATGAAAGGTATACCTCTATGACGTTCTTTATGCACACATTGAAAAGGTGGTGCTAATCAGGACTAATTGAATGTAGACTACATTAAATTATAGATAATGAAAGTATAATTAATCACATTGATCTATTGACACACAACACCATGGCCAGTATTAACTGTAATTGTCAGGGACATCATTTTATTTTCCACTGTTTGAGCGCAAATGGCCACAGAAAATACTCCAATTTGCACCCAGTTGCACGTTGCCTCGGCATAAAAATTGCCGTCAAATAATTTGATTTTAACGCCATTGACTGCACAGACAATGAAGCGAATGCATAGGTGAACTTAAAACCAAATTACATGCTGGTCAGAATGTGTAACTCAAGTTGTAAATATGCCTGTATGCCTAGTCTGTTCCCATTTGACATCATTTTGCACACTATTGTCAACTGTTTATACTAAAATGATTTAAGTTTGAGTAAAATGAACTAAAATTAATGAATATGACATGAACTCCTGACTACACCTATGACTAAAAAATATACACTGGCATCCAAATGTTTGGAATAATGTACAGATTTTGCTCTTATGGAAAGAAATTGGTACTTTTATTCATCAAAGTGGCATTCAACTGATCACAATGTATAGTCAGGACATTAATAATGTGAAAAATGACTATTACAATTTGAAAAGACTACTTCAAAGAGTACTCATCAACAAATCCTCCATATGCAGCAATGACAGCTTTGCAGATCCTTGTTATTCTAGCTGTCAGTTTGTCCAGATACTCAGGTGACATTTCACCCCACACTTCCTGTAGCACTTGCCATAGATGTGACTGTCTTGTCGGGCACTTCTCACGCACCTTACAGTCTAGCTGATCCCACAAAAGCTCAATGGGGTTAAGATCCAGAACACTCTTTTCCAATTATCTGTTGTCCAATGTCTGTGTTTCTTTGCCCACTCGAACCTTTTCTTTTTGTTTTTCTGTTTCAAAAGTGTCTTTTTCTTTGCAGTTCTTCCCATAAGGCCTGCACCCCTGAGTCTTCTCTTTACTGTTGTACATGAAACTGGTGTTGAGCGGGTAGAATTCAATGAAGCTGTCAGCTGAGGACATGTGAGGCGTCTATTTCTCAAACTAGAGACTCTGATGTACTTATCTTCTTGTTTAGTTGTACATCTGGTCTTCCACATCTCTTTCTGTGCTTGTTAGAGCCAGTTGTTCTTTGTCTTTGAAGACTGTAGTGTACACCTTTGTATGAAATCTTCAGTGTTTTGGCAATTTCAAGCATTGTATAGCCTTCATTCCTCAAAACAATGATTGACTAATGAATTTCTAGAGAAAGCCATTCCTTTTTTGCCATTTTTGACCTAATATTGACCGTAAGACATGCCAGTCTATTGCATACTGTGGCAACTCAAAAACAAAGACAATGTTAATCTTCAATTAATGAATCAAATATCTTTCAGCTGTGTTTGATATAATAGGATGTGATTTTTCTAGTACCAAATGATCAATTGATCATGATTACTCAAGGATAAGGTGTTGGAGTGATGGCTGCTGTCTAGATTTGATCTAAAATGACTTTTTTCAAATAGTGATGGTGCTGTTTTTTACATCAGTAATGTCCTGACTATACTTTGTGATCAGTTGAATGCCACTTTGGTGAATGAAAGTACCAATTTCCTTCTGAAACAGCGAAATCTGTAATTATTCCAAACTTTTGCCCACCAGTGTGTATAAAATGAGCACTACAGATGACATGCCCTGTGAGAATCGCAGGAAGAGCACACAGTCAGTAAATCAGCATACTTTCAGATAAGATGAGGATAAGTATGTCAGTTTTAGCTGTACAAAGAAACAGAAAGGTTTTCTGTTGTTGTGTACAGTAGGTTAGTGTCAGCTATACATAACCACACTCATTTAACAGAAATATCTGTCTCCAGCTAATATACTGTTTCTGTAAATGTAGGCATCAGTTTGTGTCCTCACAAGCAACATAGAGTGCATCCGGAAAGTATTCACAGCGCTTCACTTTTTCCACATTTTGTTATGTTACAGCCTTATTCCAAAATGGATTAAATTCATTATTTTCCTCAAAATTCTACAAACAATACCCCATAATGACAACGTGAAAGCAGTTTGTTTGAAATCTTTGCAAATTTATTAGAAATAAAAAATGAAAAAAAATCACATGTACATAAGTATTCACAGCCTTTGCCATGACACTCAAAATTGAGCTCAGGTGCATCCTGTTTCCACTGATCATCCTTGAGATGTTTCTACAACTTGATTGGAGTCCACCTGTGGTAAATTCAGTTGATTGGACATGATTTGGAAAGGCACACACCTGTCTATATAAGGTCCCACAGTTAACAGTGCATGTCAGAGCACAAACCAAGCCATGAAGTCCAAGGAATTGTCTGTAGACCTCCGAGACAGGATTGTATCGAGGCACAGATCTGGGGAAGGGTACAGAAACATGTCTGCAGCATTGAAGGTCCCAATGAGCACAGTGGCCTCCATCATCCGTAAATGGAAGAAGTATGGAACCACCAGGACTCTTCCTAGAGCTGGCCGCCCGGCCAAACTGAGCGATCGGGGGAGAAGGGCCTTAGTCAGGGAGATGACCAAGAACCTGATGGTCACTCTGAGAGAGCTCCAGCATTTCTCTGTGGAGAGAGGAGAACCTTCCAGAAGAACAACCATCTCTGCAGCACTCCACCAATCAGGCCTGTATGGTAGAGTGGCCAGACAGAAGCCACTCCTCAGTAAAAGGCACATAACAGCCCACCTGGAGTTTGCCAAAAGGCACCTGAAGGACTCTCAGACCATGAGAAACAAAGATTGAACTCTTTGGCCTGAATGGCAAGCGTCATGTCTGGAGGAAACCAGGCACCGCTCATCACCTGGCCAATACCATCCCTACAGTGAAGCATGGTGGTGGCAGCATCATGCTGTGGGGATGTTTTTCAGCGGCAGGAACTGGGAGACTAGTCAGGATCGAGGGAAAGATGAATGCAGTAATGTACAGAGACATCCTTGATGAAAACCTGCTCCAGAGCGCTCTGGACCTCAGACTGGGGCGACAGTTCATCTTCCAACAGGACAACGACCCTAAGCACACAGCCAAGATAACAAAGGAGTGGCTCCGGGACAACTCTGTGAATGTCCTTGAGTGGCCCAGCCAGAGCCCAGACTTGAACCCGATTAAATATCTCTGGAGAGATCTGAAAATGGCTGTGCACCGACGCTCCCCATCCAACTTGATGGAGCTTGAGATGTCCTGCAAAGAAGAATGGGAGAAACTGCCCAAAAATAGGTGTGCCAAGCTTGTAGCATCATACTCAAAAAGACTTGAGGCTGTAATTGGTGCCAAAGGTGCTTCAACAAAGTATTGAGCAAAGGCTGTGAATACTTATGTACATTTTTTTGTAATAAATTTGCAAAGATTTCAAAAACACTTCTTTCATGTTGTCATTATGGGGTATTGTTTGTAGAATTGTGAGGAAAATAATGAATTTAATCCATTTTGGAATAAGGCTGTAACATAACAAAATGTGGAAAAAGTGAAGCGCTGTGAATACTTTCCGGATGCACTGTATGGCACTGCTTTATCTTCTTAAAACTCAATGAAGAGATATTCCAAGAAAAAAATAATAATATGAAAAACTTGATAAATGATTTGTCACACGGATAAATTCTGTGTCTAAGTTCCTGTCATGCATATATCCTGTAGCGAGGGTTGGGGATAAATGTTAACTTAAAAAAAAAAAAAAAAAAGAGATGTGCCTGTTTCAATGAACTGCGCTAGTGAGGAACACAATTTATTATCCTGCTATGCACATTTAGATAGTAGACACTGAGGAAGCTCGCTCGGTTTAGCACGAGAGGCTATGTGTGAAACTAGACCTGAGGATGTACCTGCTGTGTCTTTGGGCCTCTGGTAATTCGATTGTCAACCGAAATCTGCTCTTTCTGTGGATGCAGAAGGGGTGAAGATGAAGTATCCGGCTTATGTTTGACCTCCTGAAACCACATTTCACAGACAGAGAGAAATATAGTAAGGCGACAAGGGAGAGTTCCTCAACATCCAATCAGACATTTTGGTAATTACAGATGAAGTGTGTACTTTCTGTGCCCCTAGCAGGACCAAACAGTATTAAAAAAAAATAATAATGACTATTTTCAAGCAGGTTTCCTGTGCACTTTCCCCATCTGCCACTGGTTGGGCAAAGAGATAGTCCCGCCCTAATCCCATGCCACTGGCTGAGCTAATGTTGCAATGGCTGGCTGATTGGGATGCTTCAACAAACAGAGCGAAGCACCTCAGTGATTACAATGTTCAGGGAAATGATCAATAAATGAATGATTTATAGTTGACTCTTCATATTAAACTGCAATAAGAGAAATTATAACATAAAAACACACAATTAATCACCCTTCCCTTTTAAAAAGTCAGAAATGCAGCACTGAAGCAGCTATTATTGAAGCATTAGACTTCTCTTAATAAGATGACCGATAGTGGATTTTGCCGATACCCAGAACTAAGATGGTTGAAAAGGCCGATAACCGATTAATTGGCTGATGGTTTTCAAAATTAATTTATTGAATGTTAAAAAAACAATATTGGTCTTTCCTTACTGTGACATGAGTCAAATCCCAGATGAGTGTTTGTTGTACCAAAATCCCAATAGTAACAAGGGCAACTCTTTATGATTTGATGTAAAACACAGGTCTTTTAATTATAAACAAGCCTGTAATAAAGCCAGGTCTCTTATTTTGAAATGACTGTGCTTTCAGCTCACACTCTTACAATGGATTACGATAGAATCACTATAAATTAAACATTGTCATATGGGCTAATAAATACTATATGAGCAGTAATTCATCAACAGTAGATCATCAGCGATCACTTGCCAATTGTCACATGCCTTTTACATAAATAATCGTAAATTAGTCCATAAACAGTGATGGTGACAGAGTCTTGGCTTCATTACAATGCTCTTTATGTAAAAGTGTGTGCAAGTCACACAAGTGCAAGTCTCAAGTCCTTGCCTTCATGTCCCGAGTCAAGTCAGCAGTGCACACAGTCAAGCCAGACAAGACAAGTCAGAGGTTCACCTTAAGCAAGTCAAGTCGAATAGACAAGTCGAGTAAAGTTACAGTACAAAACAAAGTCAAAGAGATAGGTTACATTACTTACTGTATTTATTTTACCGCCTGGAATTATGCTTTTTCTCAATTATACATACACAGATCAGCCACAACATTAAAAGCACCTGCCTAATATTGTGCAGGTCCCCCTCGTGCCACCAAAACAGCACCAACCCGCATCTCGGAACAGCATTCAGAGATTATATTCTTCTCAACACAATTGTACAGAGCGGCTGTCAGTTTGAACCAGTCTGGCCATTCTCCACTGACCTCTCTCATCAACAAGGTGTTTCCGTCCACAGAACTGCCGCTCACTGGATGTTTTTTGTTTTTGGCACCAACAAATATCCATGTGATTATCTAATCAGCCAATCGTGTGGCAGCAGTTAAGAGGAAAATGCTTATTTCTTTTTATTGAAGCATTATATTGAAGCAATGTCACAAAATATGAGGTATATGCGTGAACTCTGAGTTGTGGTTGGTAGTAGAGTACACTAATACGTCATTCGATTCTCAAAGTTTCTCCATATTATTCATGAGAGTGAATGCTTCCATCCAATCACAGCTCTGCCTCATGCATGATCTCGCATTACAGCAAATTTCAAACTCATTCACAAGCATAACCGCTGTTCTGGGCAGAGACATGACTTCAACAGCACTCGTGAAACAGAAATGAGAGGGGCTTTTACACGAAACACTGTTGTTAAATTGAAATCACTCATCAAAATTGACCACAGTCCATTACCGCAACGCAGCGAGCATGTTTGACCAGCTGCAGTTCTGCTACTTTAGCGATCCAAACATGAAGCAGCGGTTGTTTAGATGGTGCTTACAGTGCATCAGGAAAGTATTCACAGCGCTTCACTTTTTCCACATTTTGTTATGTTACAGCCTTATTCCAAAATGGATTAAATTCATTATTTTCCTCAAAATTCTACAAATAATACCCCATAATGACAACCTGAAAGAAGTTTGTTTGAAATCTTTGCAAATTTATTAAAAATAAAAAACGAAAAAAAAAATCACATGTACATAAGTATTCACAGCCTTTGCTCAATACTTTGTTGAAGCACCTTTGGCACCAATTACAGCCTCAAGTCTTTGAGTATGATGCTACAAGCTTGGCACACCTATTTTTGGGCAGTTTCTCCCATTCTTCTTTGCAGGACCTCTCAAGCTCCATCAGGTTGGATGGGGAGCGTCGGTGCACAGCCATTTTCAGATCTCTCCAGAGATGTTCAATCGGGTTCAAGTCTGGGCTCTGGCTGGGCCACTCAAGGACATTCACAGTGTTGTCCCGGAGCCACTCCTTTGTTATCTTGGCTGTGTGCTTAGGGTCGTTGTCCTTTTGGAAGATGAACCTTCGCCCCAGTCTGAGGTCCAGAGCGCTCTGGAGCAGGTTTTCATCAAGGATGTCTCTGTACATTGCTGCATTCATCTTTCCCTCAATCCTGACTAGTCTCCCAGTTCCTGCCGCTGAAAAACATCCCCACAGCATGATGCTGCCACCACCATGCTTCACTGTAGGGATGGTATTGGGCAGGTGATGAGCGGTGCCTGGTTTCCTCCAGACATGACACTTGCCATTCAGGCCAAAGAGTTCAATCTTTGTTTCTCATGGTCTGAGAGTCCTTCAGGTGCCTTTTGGAAAACTCCAGGCGGGCTGTCATGTGCCTTTTACTGAGGAGTGGCTTCCGTCTGGCCACTCTACCATACAGACCTGATTGGTGGAGTGCTGCAGAGATGGTTGTTCTTCTGGAAGGTTCTCCTCTCTCCACAGAGAAATGCTGGAGCTCTGTCAGAGTGACCATCGGGTTCTTGGTCACCTCCCTGACTAAGGCCCTTCTCCCCCGATCACTCAGTTTGGCCGGGCGGCCAGCTCTAGGAAGAGTCCTGGTGGTTCCAAACTTCTTCCATTTACGGATGATGGAGGCCACTGTGCTCATTGGGACCTTCAATGCTGCAGAAATGTTTCTGTACCCTTCCCCAGATCTGTGCCTCGATACAATCCTGTCTTGGAGGTCTACAGACAATTCCTTGGACTTCATGGCTTGGTTTGTGCTCTGACATGCACTGTTAACTGTGGGACCTTATATAGACAGGTGTGTGCCTTTCCAAATCAGTCCAATCAACTGAATTTACCACAGCTGGACTCCAATCAAGTTGTAGAAACATCTCAAGGATGATCAGTGGAAACAGGATGCACCTGAGCTCAATTTTGAGTGTCATGGCAAAGGCTGTGAATACTTATGTACATGTGATTTTTTTTCATTTTTTATTTTTAATAAATTTGCAAAGATTTCAAACAAACTTCTTTCATGTTGTCATTATGGGGTATTATTTGTAGAATTTTGAGGAAAATAATGAATTTAATCCATTTTGGAATAAGGCTGTAACATAACAAAATGTGGAAAAAGTGAAGCGCTGTGAATACTTTCCGGATGCACTGTATATCCATTGCATCTTCTCTGTGCATCTGATCATGGACAGAATAACACGATGGCTTGTTCAAAAACAGAAGACAATGATGAAAACTGGAAACTCAAAGTCAAAGCTCTCTATTTTTGCATCCTTCACATCATGCAAAAGCTTCCAGGATTTAGGTCTACATGGTTTACCTGCATTACGTCGTCATGACAATGGAGTTTAAATAATGTATAACTTTACACACACAAGGAAGTCATTTTATCACACTTTGAAGGTCCAAAAAGCACATAATGGCAGCATAAAAGTAATACATATGAACAGTGATTTTATCAATGTATTCTAAAGTGATCTAATCAATTTTGGGTGATAATACACCAAATATAATTTTTTGGTACACAGTCCCCTTGCAGATCATGATTTCAAGCTCGATTACACTTCCTAGTGCTTGACACATGTGCAGAGCGCTAGATGGTGCTATAGGAAGTGTAATCAAGCTTGAAATCACGATCGCCAAGGAGACCGATGATGTCAAGATTTATAGTGAAAAGGAGTTATATTTTGGTCTGTTCCACCCAAACCAAGACAATTTAGCAGAGACGGACCACTGGTATTTAAATGAATGGGAGAAACTGGAACGCCCAATGGTCAACGGATGTAGAAAAAGAAGTTCCACTTTATAGGTAATAGAGCCAATCTCCTTACATCTCAATCAGCTCGAGGACGTGCATGCGCATTAGCTAGACAAGCCAGGAAATTTTTGTTGTTTTACGTAATTTGAGGCAAAGCAGCACAATTTATGATACCAGTTTTATCAGATTGTACTGCTGATTTTTAATATGTTCTTTGATCGTAATGTTAATCAATTGTTTTGGAGATTTCGGTCTTCATTCAAGTAGACAGAAGCTGCATCAAGTCACCTGTTTACATAAAGAAATAGCTGCCCAGCCTGCCCAAGAGCGTTCCAAGATGGCCGCAGAGTGGACTGACTCAGTGTGTATTTAATGTTTTGTGTATTGTACCCATTTGCTTTCTTTGTATGTGCCTTACTGCACATGATTTATTTCTTTAGAAAAAGAGGGACAAGACGAAAGTAATTTCTGCTGTAATCAACTTTATGCCACAACACTGTCAATAGAGTTTAACTTGCATTAAACCAGAAACACTCCCTGTTAGAATAAATATCTATGAATTAATGTAAAGTCTCAAACAGTGCTGGTTTTGATGGTAATGTCTGCTCTGAGCGCTGTTCACCCTTCATTCTCAAAAGTTCTGTGTTTCGGAAGTGAGTTTGCAGCTCTTGACCCCGTCCCAACCCCTATATGCAAAACATTACGGTAAAATACCGTATCTACTTCATATAATATACAGCACATTTAAAATACTGTATAATATAACAACATTTCTAATAATAATATTAATAATGTGTTTTTTAATTACTAACAAGCCCAAAGTTATACTTTTACTATCAGAAAAAATGAATAGAACTTGCTGTCGGGCTCAGGTCAGCTAGCAGACCCCTGCTTTACTGTGGAAGAGACAGTTAAGATAAATAATAATAATGATAATAATCAATATAACAGGGCTAACTACAGAAAAATTGAGGAGTTAATTAAGCTATAATCTGCAGAAGCACTGGGATAATTAAACTTCCCACAAGTCAAAGATCATGATTGGCCAATCTTCTGTGATCGGCGATCGTGCCTAGATTCAGGGCTGATCTTTTTTTAATTGCAGCACTCACAATATTACACAATGCTACTCTAATGAACGAGCACTTGCTCAACACTCAAAACATGATATTGTGGCCACAAGAGGGTGAATTATTGGCAATTCTAAGCATTTGCAAATTTACACTTTCAAACAAGCTGTTATTCAGATGAATGTGCTGCTTTGTTTTAAAAATGTCTCTAAATTACATGTAAGTATTAAGGTACCCATTTTCAGAAGTCATTACCGTAGTAATTCTGACTGGTATACAGTTAAAGACGGAGAAGACAAAGAAACAACCAGATGCATAAACAAATGAAACACGTACAGATTTCAGGTGCTCTCACTCTCTCATCAGTCACTTATCCCATCCATGAGTTTAATCAGAGATGTGGACCGTTCCAACAAATGTATGTTTTTCCACAAAACTTTGTCCACATATATATTGTACCATGTCTCAGGCACAAATATCTAATAAACAAACAGTCCGTTTTCATATTTGATGTTTTTGTTTATCTTTCCCTAAAATGTGTCTGTACCGAAACATGACAAGGATTATATTTATCTGTTAGGAATTTGCTTCCATTCAGAATTCCCCCTTCTACAGTTTATTTTTATGATTTTTCTAGAAGATTTTCATAGCTAAATACTAAAAAAATGACATGAACTAATTTCAAATCTCAATGTTTAAGATTAATCAAATTCTAAATGCAAAGTTTCTCTGTAAAATACATGAACTTCATGATACGGATTTGAGAGTTAATGATTCATGAAACTAAATATGTATTTAATCATTATCATAAACTTTTAGCTAATAACTCAGTTTTACTTTCTTTTTGAAATAACACCAGGTGTTTCGGTAGTGACATTTTGGTTACAAGGTTGTATAATATTCCCTAAAATATCTGTCCTAAATTGAACTTAAAAATGCTTTATGTTGAAAATATTACAAACACATATGTTTTATGATAAATAAAATGTTGTAGTAAATTTTTAAAGACATAATTGTTCCTATCATCAGAAATTGGAAGGACAAACACTTCTTTTGAATTGTCACTGAAGTAAAGGATTGCTTGCTCATACAGCTTGTTTTCCATAAAGATGAGGAATCGTTATAAATAATAAGAATAATAACTAAAGTGGTTTCAGTTTAAAAAAATAAATAAAAGCTCAACAGTATTAATATTAGGGTGTGTTCACACTTGTAGTTTGGTTCTCTTGGTCTGGACATAAAAAGAAAATGATACATTAAGTCCTGGTTTGCTTAGTGTTCACACTGACATTTTTAACACCGAACCTAAAGATATGAAACAAAAGGTATAAGGATAAGGTCACAACCTGATTGGACAGCTTTTATGACGTATAGTTTGCGACGGACCTTGCCGAACATCCAAAACAATGCTGGCTGCTGGGCGAATGTGCTCGTTATATTTATATACAGGTGCATCTCAATAAATTAGAATGTTGTGGAAAAGTTCATTTATTTCAGTAATTCAGCTCAAATTGTGAAACTCGTGTATTAAATAAATTCAATGCACACAGACTGAAGTAGTTTAAGTCTTTGGTTCTTTTAATTGTGATGATTTTGGCTCACATTTAACAAAAACCCACCAATTCACTATCTCAACAAATTAGAATACATCATAAGACCAATAAAAAAAACATTTTTAGTGAATTGTTGGCCTTCTGAAAAGTATGTTCATTTACTGTATATGTACTCAATACTTGGTAGGGGCTCCTTTTGCTTTAATTACTGCCTCAATTCGGCGTGGCATGGAGGTGATCAGTTTGTGGCACTGCTGAGGTGGTATGGAAGCCCAGGTTTCTTTGACAGTGGCCTTCAGCTCATCTGCATTTTTTGGTCTCTTGTTTCTCCTCATTTTCCTCTTGACAATACCCCATAGATTCTCTATGGGGTTCAGGTCTGGTGAGTTTGCTGGCCAGTCAAGCACACCAACACCATGGTCATTTAACCAACTTTTGGTGCTTTTGGCAGTGTGGGCAGGTGCCAAATCCTGCTGGAAAATGAAATCAGCATCTTTAAAAAGCTGGTCAGCAGAAGGAAGCATGAAGTGCTCCAAAATTTCTTGGTAAACGGGTGCAGTGACTTTGGTTTTCAAAAAACACAATGGACCAACACCAGCAGATGACATTGCACCCCAAATCATCACAGACTGTGGAAACTTAACACTGGACTTCAAGCAACTTGGGCTATGAGCTTCTCCACCCTTCCTCCAGACTCTAGGACCTTGGTTTCCAAATGAAATACAAAACTTGCTCTCATCTGAAAAGAGGACTTTGGACCACTGGGCAACAGTCCAGTTCTTCTTCTCCTTAGCCCAGGTAAGACGCCTCTGACATTGTCTGTGGTTCAGGAGTGGCTTAACAAGAGGAATATGACAACTGTAGCCAAATTCCTTGACACATCTGTGTGTGGTGGCTCTTGATGCCTTGACCCCAGCCTCAGTCCATTCCTTGTGAAGTTCACCCAAATTCTTGAATTGATTTTGCTTGACAATCCTCATAAGGCTGCGGTTCTCTCGGTTGGTTGTGCATCTTTTTCTTCCACACTTTTTCCTTCCACTCAACTTTCTGTTAACATGCTTGGATACAGCACTCTGTGAACAGCCAGCTTCTTTGGCAATGAATGTTTGTGGCTTACCCTCCTTGTGAAGGGTGTCAATGATTGTCTTCTGGACAACTGTCAGATCAGCAGTCTTCCCCATGATTGTGTAGCCTAGTGAACCAAACTGAGAGACCATTTTGAAGGCTCAGGAAACCTTTGCAGGTGTTTTGAGTTGATTAGCTGATTGGCATGTCACCATATTCTAATTTTTTGAGATAGTGAATTGGTGGGTTTTTGTTAAATGTGAGCCAAAGTCATCACAATTAAAAGAACCAAAGACTTAAACTACTTCAGTCTGTGTACACTGAATTTATTTAATACACGAGTTTCACAATTTGAGTTGAATTACTGAAATAAATGAACTTTTCCATGACATTCTAATTTATTGAGATGCACCTGTATGCATATATGGTGGTATTTTTACCAGCAGAGAACAAACGAGTCAAAACAGCGGCAGGAATTCCTCCGTTGCACACACAAATGAAGATATGCTGCAAGGAGACGGCGATTCCGACGCCTGTACCGAACTGTAATGGGCAACATAGCTCCTATGATGAGAAGAACCAGGTATGCTTGAGGTCAGCATTAGGCAAATTACTTCCTGTTTTTGGTCCGTTTAGACATCTTTGGTCCATGCTGCGTTCATATATCAATCGAACTGCACCAGAGTTCGTTTGGAAGCGGACCGAGACCCACTATTCAGGCGGTCTCGGTCCGCTTGATTGGTGCGCACCAAGGTTCGGATGGCAGCGTTCACACTTCTTCAAATGAACCGCACTAACAGAGCAATCGCACCAGAGTTTGTTTTAATCAAACCAAACCTGCCAAGTGTGAACACACCCTTAAACATTAGCTGTCAGACTTTCTGAACACTTTAACTAATGTATCCTCAAAGTCTGTAACAAAACAAACAGATCCAACATCTCAAAGAAAAATACAACCAGGCCCAAGACTTTTATTGTGGGACAGCAGTTCGCACCAATTTCGGTATTATGGCCCATTTATGTTTTTCACAAAACCACTAACAACAGCAATACCAGTTGAACCTTCAATAGCGGCAGCACGTCTGGATGCAGTTGCTCAATAATTCTTGATTCGTGTTACAACAAAACGCCAAAGATGGTAAACAGGTCATAGATACTGATGATTTCTCACTGGAGCAGTTTTGGAGATTATAATAGAAATATCTCTCTTATTTTTGAACGTATCTCTACTGTGTGTGATGCTCTCATGGTGTTTACTGGTTGCCAGTAAGTCACAATGACCTTTGAACTGTTTTCACTTCAAATAAATGGTAGCATTTCACAATTCATATAAATTCAATGTAATTTTGCAGAGTGGGGCATAAACAAGAAAAAGGTGTTATTATACTTATACTTATGTTAAAATTAACCAAGAAAATAAATGCTGTAAAAGTATTGTTCTTTGTAAGTTCATTTTAATAAATGTTGTTAACTTATGTTAACAAATGTGACATTTTAAAGTGTTACCAGACACATTTGCACTCTCCTCGTCCTTATATAGAAACCACTAATCACATTTTCATCATTTCACTTATTATTATTCACAAAAACAAATGGTGAAAGTTGGCTTTTTATAAAATGCGCTCTGTGTTCAGAGATTTATCATAAAAGCAGACTCTTGTTCTTTGGTAAGCATGACTCTGTAAAGAACTGAATATCAATAGAGTAGAATTCAATAAAATAAACTGAAATATTACAAGTACTACCACAATTGTTGACAGCACACACCAAAGACAGAATGATATCTCCTATCATCCAACACCTCGACACATCCACAGAAATCCCCAGTGGACTCAACCACAACTGCGAGATTCGGTGAGAGATTCAGAGGGAAAGTACGCAAAGGAAAATCAATCTGCGATATACGAGTAGTGTTTTTAATAATCGAATAACTGGTGCAGAACAAGTACTCGATTAGTCAATTACTTGTGCACATCCCTACTCTGCAGTGGCTTATCCCAAAGGTAAATGTCCAAGACTGACCCTGAGGAGTACAAAATGTTCACAAACAGACTTTGCCAAGAGAATGAGTAAACCTTCCCATATCCGCAAACTGATAAACTCACCCAAATAGACTCACAGTTCTGGCGGCAAAATTAATTGCATAAATAATCGAGATTACAATTACAGCTGCCATAATTAACTGATCGTGAAGTGTCAATTTTAGTGGTCCATGTGGGTCTACTCATGTTGCATCAAACTTTTCCATTTAATTTTCTATTTGATGTATGGTTTTACAGTGGTTTTGCATCATTTGAACCAATCAGAGATGTCCATTGCTCACCTCTGTGTTTGATTTATTCTAAATTTGAACAACAGCTTCGTTTTTTATGCTTCCGAGAGGGCCAATGTAAAGGTTGACAATTTGGCTACTAATCTTGATTTACTGATGAACTAAAGTTCTTCATGAACACAGTTCTCAGCTTGTTTTGGATGTGTAGCCAACATAAAGAATACAGCATGCAGTTGATCCGCCCACAATAAGTCATTCATGTAATTTCTATTAATTGAAATTAATGGCATTTACAATATCCAAGGAAATAATCAACAATTATGATTTTTTTCATTATCGTGCAGCCCTTCTCACAGTAACTGCTGCTAAAAATGGTCCTGCAAAGTACTGCTTCAAGGACAGGGACAAAACTTGTGTTATTTTTGTAAAATGTCCAGATTTTCTTTTAGCTCCAATGTTCTTTTTGTCAGGGCGTGCTGAGTGACTCCAGACAGGTCTCCTAAGCAACCAAATTGGCCCGGTTGCTAGGGAGGGTAGAGTCACATGGGGTAACCTCCTCGTGGTCGCTATAATGTGGTTCTCGCTCTCAGTGGGGCACGTGGTGAGTTGTGCGTGGATGCCACGGAGAAGCCTCCACAAGCGCTACGTCTCTGTGGTAACATGCTCAACAAGCCATGTGATAAGATGCACGGATTGACGGTCTCAGACGTGGAGGCAACTGAGATTCGTCCTCCGCCACCTGGATTGAGGTGAGTCACTACACCACCATGAGGACTTAGAGCGCATTGGGGATTGGGCATTCCAAATTGGGGAGAAAAAACTGTCAATAACAGTCCTACAAAACATTATGAGGTCATCCTGCTTTAAAGGGGCTTGAATACTTTTATAGGCATTGTAGGTGAGAAGACCAAAAATAAAATTGGAGGTAAATAGGGATGTGATATATCGTGAACCCCAAAAAATTACGAAACATAGCGAGGCAAAACTCGATATTTTGAAATTTGCAACATTGTTTTCTGTCCATGTGATCATAAATGAAATGACCCGACAAACATCATAATCACTCTAACGCTTGATTTATTCTACACTGTTTACAGAGTTCACACAAGGTCCTTAAAGAGCCTACCTGGAATACCTGGAAAATTTTGTTTTGTTGAAAAGTGCTTGAGATTAAAACGGACCGTTTCCTCCGTGTAATGTGTGTCCATCAAAGATGAGATCCCGCACTCCACTTTCATTAAATAATGCCTTACTGTTTTTTACAATCAGATAAAAAGTAAAAAGAAATATGAATTTAAATCACAAATAGCACAAATGAACTAAAACAGAGACTTCTCTCTCGTTAATAAATGAACCGCAACAGCTGTGAGTCTGTGTGATGCATGTTAAACTCTTGAAGTGACAGAACCATTACAGCGCTTGTTATACAAATGAATATAAATTTAATATGTTATTACTTGTAAATTGTACTCATTATTTCAAACATTGACAGCTCATATCATTATTATTATATATACATTTTAAGAAATAATATTGATAGAAAGTAGAATTTATATATTTTTAAAAAGTTCAAATGTGATTATAATAATCAAGACAAACAAATTATTAAAAAAAATAAACAAACATGTTAACATACTTTTCAGGACAGGTTCTGTTCAGATCTATTGATTGTTCTGCAAAACATCAGATGAATGTAGTCCACTATTTTTGAAGGCTCATTTGTTTGTGATCTTTTCCTATAGTGAAAGGTATATGAGAAACTCTTATTATTCAAACTTTGAGCATTTATGTTGTGTATTAAAGATCTGTATTTTGATGAGAAATTATAATGTGCATTTTGTGCAAACAATACAAAATAAAATAAAAATCTGCCATACTTTGTAATTTAAGTGTTATCATATCGAATCAAGATAATATCGAATCGTGAACCTCATATCGTATATCAAACCAAATCGTGAGATAACCACACTGTCCCATCCCTAGTAAATACAAATGTTAGTGCTGGATGTGCACTGGTGGGTTTATTTCATGGTAGTGCAAGAGGGATAAAGTGGAACCAGTCCAACTCCTAGCAAGATATTACAAATCCAATGCAACCTTGTATAGGTACTGTAAGATTTGATGATTTCTTTCAGACTGGATAGAAATGGATGTTACATAACCGTACTCTTCCTCTGAGGAGAGAGAACACTAAGAAACAATCTAAAGTTCAACCTTGTTTCTTGCAGCACTAAGTTTGAAGACTGTGATGACTGGTAATTACTGCCAACAGACGACTAGGCCTTGGCACCTGTGTTTCTTTCTGAGAGTGAGATAATGAAAAAACAACAGCACTGTCATCACCTTCGGGTTCCTGATTGCATTATCAAAACTACAGCCGGGCTTGGCATCTGGGCGTGACCTTGTTAACTGCCAGGGTAATTAAGTTTAACCAATTGGGAGAGGGGATGATAAATTATTAGCAGGTAGATTTTGTTCACATTTTATTAAATTGGCCTGCCAAAAGGGTCGGCCAAATTATCCAGGGCCTCATTTGTTGGAGGCCGGCCACATTGGCGCATCTGTTACAATTATTTATAATTTCAAGCAGTCGAAAACCAACAGAGTTCGGCGTCAGTCGCGTAAAGCAATTTACAAATGATCTGATGAGGGAGCGTTTGAGCCTTTTTCCCTCAGTTCTAGTCAGCAGGGAAGATGAGAGAAGGAGGAGAAAAAAGGGCGAGAAACAGAGAGAGTGTGAAAGACTGAGTAAGAGCGAGAGAGAACAGCGTGCTGTAATTACAGAACACGATTAGGCTCTTCTGGGAGGTTTGCTGGGACTGGTGGTCTCAGTGTAGAAGCGGAGGGAACATATGGAGGGGCTCGTGATTGCTCTCCCCGAGGCCCGTGACCCGTCTGCTGGCAGAGCCGCGAGCTGCATCTGAATTAGACTGTTCTACACATGTACCATTTTTGCCACAAAACAAATCTGATCACTGTTAATTATGAAGCAGCTATAATCAGGCCCTTAACTGTATGAAGCCAGTAGATGAGGGCTTTGCTTTGGGCCACAGCTGCTGTAATGTGCGTGATTGAAGGTGAATTTCCAGTACAAGCATTCCCTGCATGGTTATCCACCGGAACACAAACTGGCATAAGCATGCTAAAGGTCTAAACACAGCATCTCGACATGGTTTGCATGAACACAGACGTGAGCGGTGCTGCAGGTCAGGGTTGTATTTGAGCAGACCTGCTGATCAGAGCCCCTGCAGATGGACAGGGACTATATGTGTGTGAATAAGTGACCGGTTGGGCCTTTAACACATGGCTGGGGTTTATTAATGAGTCTCAGTACACACGCTGCTGATCTAATGAAAGCACTTGAGCACAAGAGCTCATATAATTACTGTCTAAAACATTCAAAACACACTCACCATCATCCAACAAAATGTTCTATGACAGCCAGTGGCTGGATTGATTTTTACATCAAACAGCATTCTTGATATAGAGCTGAAGTCAATGCTAAAAATGTTTTTTTTTAACTACAAGAAACCTTTGAAGAAATCACAGCATATGTCATGTAGTCATGATTCTTTATATTGTTTTGAAGCACTGAACGGTCATAGTTGCTCTGTTATAATACACAAAACAAATATCTAAATATTCCCTAACTGTTATTTAGTAAGGTAAAATTGCAAAGGAAAATATGGTCCAATTAAAGCTAGAAATAACAGAATGACTTGACAAAGCTGTTCCCCTACATGGGGTTGCAAAAGAAAATGTTTGTATGGTGTAAACATGGTGCATCTCATAATAAATGTACCTGTTTGGCATAGGCTACTAGTCACATCTTCACATCACAAGCATTACTGATGGCAGCCATTTAAGCAATTACAGTTCATTTGATCGTGCAATCGCAAACACTTCAAACAGCCTATCATATCTGGCATGAGTTGAGAGCTACTTAACCTAAAGTAGCCAACATACTCGCAAAAACAGACTTTTGGTTAAAGATGATTTAAGAGTATAATTGTACTCCATAACCCCCTGTTTTGATTCTTTGTTCAATCAAGCAGGCTCATCTATCACACTAATAAAAGTTCAGGATCAATAACCTCCTAATTATAACTTAAATGTGGTCTGCACTCACTGAGCACTTTATTATGAACACTATGGTCCTAATAAAGTGCTCGATGTGGTCTTCTGCTGATGTAGCCCATCCACCTCAAGGTTTGACGTGTTGTGCATTCAGAGATGTTATTCATCTCACTACAGTTGTACAGAGCTGTTATCTGAGTTATCGTAGACTTTCTATCAGCTTAAACCAGTCTGGCCATTCTCCTTGACCTCTCTCATCAACAAGGTGTTTCCGTCCACAGAACTGCCGCTCACTGGATGTTTTTTGTTTTTGGCACCATTCTGAGTAAATTCTAGAGACTGTTGTGTGTGAAAATCCCAGAAATACTCAAACCAGCCCATCTGACACCAACAATCATGCCACGCTCCAAATCACTGAGATCACATTTCTTCCCCATTCTGATGGTTGATGTGAACATGAACTGAAGCTCCTGACCCGTATCTGCATGATTTTATGCACTGCTGCCACACGATTGCCTGATTAGATAAATCGCATGAATAAGTAGATGTACAGGTGTACCTAATAAAGTGCTCGGCGAGTGTAAATATTTTCAGATACATAAAGTGAAGATGTTCATACGCAAGATGCATTTGGACATCATTAAGCAAGAAATGTTAGTATGCCTCTGGCTATTACCATGTTTACTGTCTAAGACACAAAGGGTGTGAGCGCTCTAAAAAGTTTGGGAAGCGCTTACTGTAGTAGTACAATGGGACATCATCCTGCTAATGTTTTCTAAACAAGTTGAGTGGAACAAACTGGCAAGGCGGCCCACGGTGATGGAGGCACTACCTCCTAAAGATTTAAAAACAAACACATTGGCAGCCTCTCAGTATGCTGGAAGCTCAGGGTTTCGGCATCAGATAGTGATCAAAAGAAACACATCTACTCATCTAAACATGACCCCACATAACAAGCTGTGTGTGCAGGGAGCGGACACTTCAATTATACATCTGACAGCTCGGCTTACACTAACACTAATAACACGCAGGCAGATGTTGAGAGGAGCGTCTGGGCTCTAGAATAGGGAGAAATAGGGAGAGATACATTGAAATTTCATCACCTGAGAGGTTTCTCACGATTTCAAAGTTTAATTAAATTCATAACATTCCACCTTTTAAATAAATCCTCCTATAGGTGAAAAAGTTGATTAAGTGACCGCTAAATGTCTTTGGCTGTAACACTGAAGCTCTGGTCAAAAGAGCTAAATAAAAAAAAAATATTTAGATAAATTAACTATCTACAAGTATAAAAAAAAAATGTTGTTTAGCAAATCTGCATGTCAAAGAATCCACACAGTTTGATAGAACAACACAGTAAGATAAGTGAGCAGCTATGCATGTGTAACTGTTCTTTGTCATTCTTTATGTTAACACAGCGCAGTATCTAACATGCATAACAGCTGTAAACGTCCTTCTCCCCACCACGTTTTGCCATAAAGAATTAAAGGGATAGTTCACCCAAAAATGTAAATTCTCTCATCATTTACTCACCCTCATGTCATCCCAGATGTGTATGACTTTCTTTCTTCTGCAGAACACAAATGAAGATTTTTAAAAGAATATTTCAGCTCTGTAGGTCCATACAATGCAAGTGAATGGTGACCAGAACTTTGAAGCCCCAAAAAGCACACAAAGGCAGCATAAAACGACTGAAGTGATCTAATTCGGTTTTGGGTGAGAAACAGAACAGAATGTAACTCCTTTTTCATTGTATATCTTGCCACTGCAGTCTCTAGACACAATCATGATTTCAAGCTCGATTACACTTCCTAGTGCTTGACTCATGTGCAGAGAGCAAGATGACTCTGGGAAGTGTAATCGAGCTTGAAATCATGATTGCCAAGGAGACTGCTGATGTCAAGATATATAGTGAAAATGGAGTTATATTTTGGTCTGTTCCACCCAAAACTGTTTGGATCACTTCAGAAGATATAGATTTAATCACTGGAGTCTTATGGAATACTTTTATGCTGCCTTTATGTGCTTTTTGGAGCATCAAAGTTCTGGTCACCATTCACTTGCATTGTATGGACCTAAAGAGCTGAAATATTCTTCTAAAAATCTTCATTTGTGTTCTGCAGAAGAAAGAAAGTCATACACATCTGGGATGACATGAGGAAGAGTAAATGATGAGAGAATGTTCATTTTGGGGTGACCTATCCCTTTAAATGCATTGCTAATATGCTAATTTATGCCATATATCTGTTATAATAACACTGTACGTTTGAACATCTTCAAGGAAAATGAATGATAGTGTCATTTATACAGCGATGGTGCCGATTATTAACAGCTGCGCTTGAATGTACGAGCTCGTTATCGTGTCGCAGGTGATTGAGTCATAAGTGCCCCAATGTTCAGTGGATCAGTACCCTTACCAGTGCCCGAATTAGTATTCACGATATACTGATTCACGACATAGGGAGCTGATTGAGACACAGGGTTTTGTTGTTATTTAATAATTTATTGTTTCATATTTAAAAGTAAAATTTCATACCTTATTTCTTTTCGGATTTCTAGTCATAATTTTATATTTAAAACATTATTTTCATAACATTATTTATGCACTGTAATTTCAAATGCATTTATGCCACCTCTGTGCAGCATTAAACCATCCTTGGCATACATTTCCTGGCATATATGCCATTTCAGATGCAGCTTCTGTCACTTTTGCAGTGTGAACATGGCTCAGGATGTTCACACCCTATTTTCTGTTAAATAATAAATAAAGATGATTTATATGGGGTAGGCCACATCCTCCACTTTAGCCACAGAAGAGATGGAACCCGGCACGCAGTGGCCTTTGAACTCTTCTTTAGCCCAGACTAAATACACTTTTTCTTCTACTTGGACTTTCCTGGCTCCATTCCTCTTCCATATTCAAATGAGAGTCTGGTCGCACTCAGCTCCCTCTACTGAGCAGCACTTTGATCATTCCTAACATTTAAATTTAAAATAAAGCTCTAACAACCTGTGCATTACATTTAACAGGTGTTCAGAAAGAAGTTGATACAGAATTTCAGATTATGCTAGAATACACATCCCAGTCAGTGCAATTATTGCTGGGAACAGAAAGCCCTCTTGACTGCGTTATACCTTGGGATGACTGATCAGTTCACTTTGATGTCTGTAGGTAAAACTGTTAAGAAACAAAACAGTGAGGCAGCTGCTACATGTGTTCAGTAAACACAATTTCATATTCAAAGCAAGACATACTAACTTTGCATACAGCATGCACAGATTATTGTGCCTACCAAAAAAGAAGTGATGCGCCTCATTATGGTGATTCCCACATGCAAAATCAGACAACACATATCTGACTATATCTACAACCCCTACTGTGGAAATCTAGCATCTCTTTACTTACTAACTGAACCACTTACTGTTACTCCTCAATCCAATTTTCCAGTACAAATCTACAAAACTACACATTAACCCAATAATCACTGACTACTGAAACTTTATTCACATTTAGCCATTTCCACTGCCCACATACTGAAATCTCGATTTGATTCTGTTTCGGATTCATATGGGTTTATTTCTGTTATAATGTCCCTTTTGCTTACATATAAAAGAAATGATGTCCCAGCTAATGCTGTCAATTATACAGAGGACCGTTTAACTAGGCACATTAGGAAAATATTAATTTTATAATATTATTTTTTCATCATTTTGGTCACATTTTGGCTTTTTAAAAATGAACAAGTAAATGTATCTGTGACGAGGAGGAGGGCGGGGCCAGGCCGTGACTATGCACACCGGCCCCGCCCTCCTCCTCGTCTCAGTATTCAATCAATAAATAACATAAAATTTTTTTGACATATTTATTGTTAAATTGCATAATTTTTACTATTTACAAGTATTTACATTGATTTGTTGAACACGTGCTAAAACCAGCACTGTCTCTTTAACGAAAAACAGCGCCTTTAAATGAGCGCATGTTAACGAGAGAGGACTCGAATGGCTTTACATCATCTGTGTGATACGTGATTAGAATTAAATGTTTTTGTGACTCCAGCCAGGTCTCCTAAGCAACCAAATTGGCCCGGTTGCTAGGGAGGGTAGAGTCACATGGGGTAACCTCCTCGTGGTCGCTATAATGTGGTTCGCTCTCGGTGGGGCGCGTGGTGAGTTGTGCGTGGATGCCGTGGAGAATAGCGTGAAGCCTCCACACGCGCTATGTCTCTGCGGTAACAAGCTCAACAAGCCACATAAGATGCGCGGATTGACGGTCTCAGACGCGGAGGCAACTGAGATTCGTCCTCCGCCACCCGGATTGAGGCGAGTCACTACGCCACCACGAGGACTTAGAGCGCATTGGGAATTGGGCATTCCAAATTGGGGATTGTCCCTGTAATAAGTGCACTGTAAGTCACTTTGGATTTCCAAATATATTCACTTTAGTCACATAGCATGAAATTTGGTTGCAATTATGAGTGATTTCCTCTCATTGTAGTGGAGGGTTGAAAGATCGATCTTGGGATTTAACAATCGATATCGAGATCGTTCAAATGAAGATCGCAATTAATTGGAAAAACAATATTTGTACCCACCCCTAATTCAGCTATACCAAATAGATCTGTGGGAGTCATTCTATCAGATGTTCATGGATCACTATAGTTTCCTTTGGGGCACAATAAACAGAAAGGTAGAAAGCAGGACTCAACAGTACAAGGATTTTTTTCTGCTTGCCCACTCGAGCTAGTACTTCAGATTTTTACCTGTCCTGCCAACATTTAAACTGTGTGTGGGTGAGAAACAGATCAATATTTAAGCACTCTTTTGCTTGAAATTCTCCTCCCTGCCCAGTAGGTGGCGATATGCACGAAGAATGAGGATCACCAAAAACACAAGAAGAATGTGAAGGTGAAAGTGGAGATTTTTAATTAAAAAGGGCTTAATTATTGATCTGTTTCTCACCCACACCTATCATATCACTTCAGAAGACATGGATTAAACCACTGGAGTCTTATAGATTACTTGTATGTTTCCTATATGTGCTTTTTGGAGCTACAAAGTTCTGGTCACCATTCACTTGC
Source organism: Myxocyprinus asiaticus (assembly GCF_019703515.2). Classification (NCBI taxonomy): domain Eukaryota; kingdom Metazoa; phylum Chordata; class Actinopteri; order Cypriniformes; family Catostomidae; genus Myxocyprinus; species Myxocyprinus asiaticus. The sequence goes on along the minus strand of NC_059351.1, from coordinate 711,370 downwards.
ATTGTATGGACCTACAGAGCTGAAATATTCTTCTAAAAATCTTCATTTGTGTTCTGCAGAAGAAAGAAAGTCATACACATCTGGGATGGCATGAGGGTGAGTAAATGATGAGAGAATTTTCATTTTGGGGTGAACTATCCCTTTAAATGCATTTACTAAGGGGCGGCCAATATGCAACTGCTTGCATCCACACTGATGTTAAAAGACACAACACCTGAATAAAGAGTGCAAAACTTGAAGAGCAATGAAAACAATGACACCCTACAACTGGACGATGGCTTCAACCCACAACAACAGGAGAGAGATGATGAACTTCTGAAATCATCCAAGGAGACGGGTGAGTGTAAGTGATGGGAAGGTAATATAGGTACTGACGGTGCTAGATCTGCTGAGAAGAGCAGGAAATATAGAGAAAGCATTCTCAGCGAAGCTCTGGCAAGGTTAATGTCAAATGTTTAAGAGTTGTCAGGCAGCATGAAGTCTTGAAAAAATTGACCGTCTTTCTGAATGACATTTATTGTAGATGCGGTTTTAACCGAGCAAGAAAGTAAAAAAGAAAATAAAAGAAAATACGTGAAATGAAGGGTGTGTGGTTTTGCTGAGGTGCTCATTCAGCTCGCTTTGCATACAAAGGGCACCGAGCATGATGTAAATCTGTCATGGTGCTCCCCACACAGACTCACCTCACAGTGCCCCGCGGCTGCTGTGAAACTCTGCAGCTGTGCCCGGAGTTCCTGGATCTGCTGATCTCTCTGGCTGAGCTGCGTGCTGAGGGCTGCTTCCCGCTGGCGGAGTTGTTCATCGCTGTGCCAAAGGGCCTGGTATGACACGCTCAGCTCATTGTAGAGCTGTCACAGCAGATAGAGACAGAGAAGGACAAGCTCAGTTAACACAAATGTCCTTCAATGGTGAAGACAGGTTCACTTCCCCAGGGGTTCCAGGGTGACTTATGAGGACAGACGCTAAGATCATCTGAAAAAAAGCGACAATACACACATTTACAGAAACGTACCTTCTGGTAGGAGACGGTGTCTGCCGTGTGAGCCTCTTCTTGGCTGCGTAAAACTCGTTGCGTGTCCAGGTTAAGGCCCTCCAGTTGTTGTATAAGATTGGCCTGTTCTCCTGCATGTTCAACACTCTGCCTGTACAGACACTGCAAGTCCTGCAGCTCACGCCTGGACATGAACACGCACATGACAATCAATTCATACATTCAGGGTAAATCAAAGCTCAGTCAGATCTGTGCAATTGCATCTTACTTGAGCTGACAGAGCTGTTCTTCTTTGTTCGTTACTTCCTGTTCTACAGAGGAAAGCTGATGGGACAAAGCAGTTGACCGGCTCTGAGCCTCTAGAACTTCCTGTCTGCTTCTGAACACTTCCTCTTCCAATTTCTGAAAAAACATTTTTTAAATATTGGCAGCTTATTGACAGGGAGTTATGGACCCTTTTCATGTCTGGAAGTATTCTACATTTACAGAAGTAAACATTTGCAGGGTAAACTTCGACAGCGGTGAATGGGAGATCACGGCAAATATATTTTTAGCTTACCCATTTGCGCCAGCATCAAAAGAAAAATGGCACTTGGGGGGTCTGGGTAGCTCGGTGGTAAAAGACGCTGGCTACCACCCCTGGAGTTCGCTAGTTCGAATCCCAGGGCGTGCTGAGTGACTCCAGTCAGGTCTCCTAAGCAACCAAATTGGCCCAGTTGCTAGGGAGGGTAGAGTCACATGGGGTAACCTCCTCGTGATCGCTATAATGTGGTTCATTCTCGGTGGGGCGCGTGGCGAGTTGAGCGCGGATGCCGCGGTGGATGGCGTGAAGCCTCCACACGCGCCAAGTCTCCGTGGCAACGCGCTCAACAAGCCACGTGATAAGATGCGCGGGTTGATGGTCTCAGACGCGGAGGCAACTGGCGATTCATCCTCTACCACCCGGACTGAGGCGAATCACATGCACATTGGGAATTGGGCATTCCAAATTGGGTAAAAAAGGAAAAAAAAAAAAATCAACAAAAAAAAAAAAAGAAAAAAAAAATGCCACTTTTACATTTCCACAACTTTCCCAAATGAAGAAAAAACTAGAGAGTGATGGATTACGAGATGGCAAATTTACTGTCATTTTCTCAGCAGCTGTGTTCGGGTGGTTTCACATATAGTCCATTTTAAATGAACCAAACCCAGTTCAGCTAAAGTGAACCACAAAGGGAACAAGCTGCAAATGACCTCAGTGCTTCTGCTGGACTTAAGAGAGGACCCAGTTTATTTTTTGGTCCTTTTAGCATTTATATGGTCTCAGAACCCTTGTCGTTCACACCACAGCTCCTTAAGAACTCTAGCAATAACTTGCTAGACACCTATAATTGTGATTATGAGGGATAAGGTGCTTAATAGTACATTATTCATATTTTACTTGGGATCATTTAATAAAATAGGGCTATATTATTTATTTGAAGCTTTAAAAAAAACATTATTTAATTGTTTATTATATAACAATATTGCACAGGGAATGACATGAAAAGTATTATTTTAAATGTTAAAACTTTTCCAAATACTTAAAAGCATTTCTCTTTTTGGTCAACTTTACATTTACACTGTTATTTATGAAATCCAGACAGCCCAGGAAATTATATATTAGGCAATAATAAAATATTTCTGTCCTAAATTCTTCACTTTCACACGTTACGTAAAGGCTCTCTGATAAAACCCACAAGCTCTTATTTCACATGAAGGAAAATATTTGAGAGTCTGCGTGTATTGGAAAATATGTTTCTTCATCTATCATCTCCACAGAAATGGAGCAAGCATCTCCTTCTGCATGTATGAACCAAGAACATTACGCGAATGTTAGGGTTAGCGAACGGTAGGGCATCAGGGCGCTTCAAAGCGGTTCATCTTTACGCGCTCTGCTATGAGTGCGGCTGGTCTGCGGTTCAAAAACACGGTCATGGTAATCATGGAATTTCTATATTCACTTAAAATTCTCTTATTTGGACAGTAAAATGTGACTGGAATATGAAGTACACAAACACGGTTAGATTAAATAAAGGATTTTTTGCGCAAAAAGTTTTAGCGCATCAAAATAAAGCTGATGGAAATGCAAATTATCGCAAAAATGTTGACAAAAAATGTTCCGTTTAAACTCTATGCCGATACTTCAAATGTCGCAAAAAACTGGTTTGGAAACACTTTTTGTCGAGAAAATTGGCATTAACGCAAAAATGTAGTGTCACATGACAGAATTTGCCCCAATCGCTAGCCTGTGTTAACCATGACGAAGGTATACATCCTTGAAAGCCAATTTATTGTACGTGATTACAGATTGATCTTAATATAGATCATATAGATCCGATCACTGCAAATATGACACTTCCAGGAGTGCCAACACAAATATCTCGTATCATGCACCGGTCATCAACAAGTGCAAGGAGAACAAATGAATGGCCACTGTTTGCGATTAATTTAATCGTGGTAGACATCCATTTATTTATTAAAGCTGTATGGAATTAGCACCACAATATAAAAAACATATCATTTTAAGATGTTTTAAATTAAAAACAATTACACAATACTAGGAGAAAAACATCAGTGTGCTTTTTTGTAACACTAACATATAACCCAATTCTATAAAATTATTGTTCAGCTTATTTTTGAAAAAATGCCAGCACAATTCCCTGTATTAAATTAAATTACCAAACGAAAAAAAGCATTAAATTAAAAAAATAAATTACCAAATGAAAAAAATAATATTTTTAGACCTATATATGCCTTTTCTTTACACAAACTTAAATTAGCTTTACCCTGTTCTGCAGATGAAAAAAGTCGTCTGAATGGCATTCTCAGAGTATTCTACACTATTATCAAGACTATAAACTATCAGAACTATTTGTCCAATGCTGAGTTCACTTTCAGAAAATTAGCTTTTGAACATTTTAAAATGTTTAAATATTTTAAATCTAACCCTCTTTACCTCGGATCACATTAGCTGAGCTTCTTCCGAAAATGTAAATTGCATTATGACGCTAAATTAATTTTAGATGACAATCAAGTTCAGTTGCTCATTAAAAGTTAAATATGCGGGACATAATGCAGTTGTGATGGCGATGCTTTAGATTAGATGATTGTTCAAAATAGCCTATTGAATATCAGGAATGTATCAAATATGTAAACCCTGATATTACACCGCATCAATGTTTCTTTAATATCTGTGCACACAGCATATACACGTCGATGGATGCACCTGATACTAAGACTGAAAGTTTCCCCATTACTTGGTGCAGGTTGCCAGCTTGAACAGGGCCATGACGATTCGCTTTCGGGTCAGAACCGGTGGCAAACTGCGATAGACGCAACATCAGGACCAATATTCCAGTCCTATCAGAAGGGCAACTGCTCCCTTTTGATTGCAATTCCTCGTCTTCTGATAGCTTTTATTTGTGAAATTAAAATGACAGTAAGCTGCTAATTTCAATGAATTGTCTCAATACTCTCCCCATTTTACCAAAACTTCTGAGGAAAAAAAAATTAGGGACATCTGGAAGGCGAATTAGCGATAAACACACATTTCTGTATGGAAACGGCTTAAGGGCAGATTTATTTTGCGATAAACCAAAACTTATGCGACAAAGTGTTTTTTTAAGCATGACGTCATCCAGCACACCATTTTTATCAATAAAAGGCCATTTGAATGGAAACAGGCAGAAGACGGCAAATTTCGCAAAATTTGTTTTACGCATTTTCACTTTGTCGACAACAAAATAAAATGTGGATGGAAACTAGGCTGCAGACAGTATGTAATGCAACTTTGTATGGCAAGCCTCAAGGTACTTACAGTACGTCATAACGAAATGCAAAGCGGACTGGTACATCTTTGTTTTTACAAATCAATCTAACCGTACTCTGACCACTAGGGTTGGGAACCGAGAACCGGTTCTTGTTCAGAACCGGTTCCATTCTTTAAAAAATATCAGAATCGTTAAGAGGATTCGGAACCAGCAGGTAGTCTGTGTACAGTTCGCTTTTGGGTCATTTTAGGGGGGGGTCTGAGATCATTTGGATTGTTTGCATATACACGTTATACCGCTCTGAGAGCGCTTGGAGTGCGCAAACAAACTAGGTGTGAAAACGCCCGTTTTTGAAAAACTAATACCAGGGTAATAAACATTACTAAATCATTTCAAAATTGGAAATATACAAAGTTTGCAGGATTTATGCTGCCAAATAAGGCGGAAACGGGTCATCACAGTCTCTGAAAAGGGTCCATTCACAGAAGGCAGACACAGTTGAGTGCATGACCTGATAAAAACAAAACACAGACAACAGAAGTAAAGAAAAAGAAGAAGAGCAACTAAAGGACAGAGCGTGAGCTCAGACAGGCAGCCTATCAGCAGTATATCACAGGACCTGATGGAGATAATGAGAAGCAAACAGATGCTGTGCATCAAACACTCAGGCCAGGGAGAGCATGGGGCAGCCCTCATTAAAAACTAGCCAGCACAGACGGGGGTCGCTGAAAGAAACAGAGAACACAGGAGGAAAGGGGACATAGTCCGAGCACTGCTACAATCTTATTTAATTAGACTAGTTAGAGTTTAAGGTCCGCACGGTCCTGCCTCTGTCCTTGCCCAGAAAGAATAATGAACACAAATCTGTATGTAAAGCAGGAGACGGGTAATCACACAGGTGCTTGAGTGACACTCAACCCGTGAGGACCCGAGAAGCCCTGTTTAACATACACAAATGCTGAACGAGGCCCTATGGAACATGCTAACAACAGCTCGAGCTCCATCCGTAGAGAGTCATTATAGCTAGAGTCACTAAGCGCTGGGACAGCAGGCAGGACTGATGAAACAGCTCTGGTCACGTTGCACAGTATATGCTCCTACTGCTGAGTGGGGAAAAGAGAAATTGGAACCCACCATGTTCAAGTCATTATTTGGCCCCTCCTGTGAAGATGTCTATCAATATTGAACATTTGTGCATAGCGAGAGGAGTTCATTTACATGGATTTGCTTAGAAAGTGTGCAGAAGAAAGAATGGATCGAGGAGGATGGGACCTTACCTTGACTCTGGAACTGTTGAGGTCCCGCACTTTCTCCAGCTCTGCCTGAGAGGATGAGCTCTGGGCATCTAATTGGTTCCTGGCTTCCAGGAGGGCCCGTCTGCCCTCCTCCTCGCACGCCTCAGCCTGCTTCCTCACTTCCTGCTGGGGGAAAGAAAGTGGTCATAGTGCCAGGATGAAAGCTTGAGCAGGGCCGGAGAGAGTAGTATGGAGCTCACCTGTGCTGACAGGGCAAGCTGAACCCCACGCAGGTAGCCTTGTGCATGGGCCGTCTTTAGCTCTAATGACAGCTCTAATGAGAATAGCTCCACTACAGGCCCATTAGTCTTGCCAGCCTGCCTTTGATGCACATCTCTCGCTCCCTTCTTTTCCCCCCTCTCTGCCCTTCTCTCCTTTACTAAGAGAGACCATGCAAAGACACATCCTCCCCAGATCTTCACTTTATCAATTAATCATGCCAGTCCCATTAGAGGGTAATTAAGGAGAAGCCACATCACATACACACACTTTCCTCTGCTCGGCCATCATTAAGTATTTATCGAGAAAGTTGCTTTTCCGAGTAGCCTCTGCTGTCACTCCCACCCCAACCCAGGATTTTGAGGCCTAAGGCGATTGCCTCCAGGGGCTTGTCAGGTTGTTTTTTTTCCCTCTCTCACTTTTTTTGGTGTCACAGGCACAGAGGCAACGCTTTAAAAGTGGTGCCAGTGGAAATTTGTCCAAACCTTAAGTTGTCGACTCTTATTCCCCAGTCTGTGGTGCAGATTTGCCAGCTCCTTCTTCATTAGACCACACTCCTCCTCACTGCCACGCAGCTGCTGGACTTGGTTGTTTATCTCCAGCTCTTGCGCAGTCACTTTCTGTTTAAAGAGCCACACGAGAGACCAGAAGAGACTGCTATTAGTCAAAAGCAATCTGGGTATGTGTTTACAGGACTGAGCGTTGGGTTCCATTAGTAGTTTCATTAAAGGTGTCAGCTGTGGCATGATGCAGAGACAGGAGAATATGTCATGTGGAGGACTTTCATCCTGTATTGCTAAATGTTTTCAATTCAGACACAGGTCAGATGTCAGGTAAGAATAGACTTTATTCACAGTAGTTTGATGGGAATGAAAACGAGGCGGTGAGGTACAGACTTGCGGTCTGTTCAGTGGGTAGTACTGTTGTTTAAAATGGTATGGTTCAGCTGATGAACAATTGAAAACATATCTTTCCAAAAATGTTTCCGTAGACCCTAGAAAACACGAGCTGTAAAATTAGAAAAGTGATCCTATTATCTAGGACCATTTAGCTTTATACAATGCACGCTATCGAAGTGACTGGAAGTCTATCCCTCACAGCCTTGTTTTAATTCCCATCAATAAATCAAATATGGGAATAAGGTCTATTAGCTGTACTGTGACATCAGCAAACAGCACAGCATAAAGCATGCAATGATAACATTGTGTTAATGTCAAATCAACAATACCATTCTTTTAGAAGAGCGGTGCTTCAGTTATCCCACGGCCATCTCTGATGCGCCGATAATCCGTTCCTGTCACTAAAACACACTTCATCCAGCTGGGTCGAGCTAACTCGATGCTGGCCACAGATATCTCACAAAATAACCCTGAGCTGTGGGAGGCAATTAATTGCCATGTTGGGGGAAATCACTTGAATCTTTCCAGATATAGGACTTATGCTTGGTCTGTGCACCATGCAAATGCAGGTTTTAATAGAGATTTATAGCTCAAGTGAAGCTCAATTCAAAATGTTGATAATGAGGTAGGCAAGCACTGTTCTAACCCCAGTAGTTCTCAATCGGTAGGAAAAAAGGTTTAAAGAAGTTAAGAGGTCTAGGACAGAGAGATTAGCATTAGAAATCCCCAGTGCAGTTCAAAAATGAAAGCTAATTATGTTACAAAAATGGAAGAAGAGGGGTAATGGGGGGAGGGGGGAGGGGGGGAGTGGAAAGCTGGTCAAAGTTAGTGTGGAAATGCAGACATGAGACGAGGATTCAACAGACCATCACACGGCCAAGGAAGGGAAAAGCAATTAATCACCATTTAAGTTCGTTTGGCGCAAAATTTGGATGAGACGAATGCCAGTGGTCTTGAGCGGTACCAAGAATCCTGACTATTAATGAGTTTCTCAAACAGGGCACAATGACCATATTCTCTTAACATGGCAATGAAACTGATAGAAGAGATCCATTCAAAACTGTATGTCAAATTTTTAATCTCTAAATTGTAATAATTAGAACTGTCAATTTAATGCGCTAATTTAGTGCGATTCATTTTATTAAAAAAAAAAAAAAGTAAAAAAAATGTAAGCAATTAATCATGCCCCCTGATGCGTACGTAAATTCCGTAATAAAAGTACAGATTTTCCAACCTTACAAGCATGAGTACGTGTTTTTACAAGCCACGCATGTACATAAAGCGACAATTAAAAACAGACTGAACGCAAGCACGTGTACTATCAAGGCGGTCGCACACAGGACGAGAAGCGCCACGGCACGGCTAGGACAGGATGTGTCAGTGCGGTGCAGGTGGCACGTGCAGTGCAGATACACAGAAAAGTTACAAAGGTTTCTGTACTTTCTTCAAGAATGAACAAAGTGATGTTGATGAGTTTACAGGTTAATTAATGAAACTGGGCGGGCCTGGGTAGCTCAGCGAGTATTGACGCTGACTACCATCCCTGGAGTCGCGAGTTCGATTCCAGGGCGTGCTGAGTGACTCCAGCCAGGTCTCCTAAGCAACCAAATTGGCCCGGTTGCTAGGGAGGGTAGAGTCACATGGGGTAACCTCCTCGTGGTCGTGATTAGTGGTTCTCGCTCTCAATGGGGCGTGTGGTAAGTTGTGTGTGGATCGTGGAGAGCAGCATGAGCCTCCACATGCTGTGAGTCTCCGCGGTGTCATGCACAACGAGTCACGTGATAAGATGCGCGGATTGACGGTCTCAGAAGCGGAGGCAATGTATGAAACAAGTGTAACTGCGCAAACTGAACGATTAGAAATGGTGACGTTAATTATGGAATTTCTCTATCTGTAACATTGAATGGGTTTCATTCAAGCTGTCAAACCTCAAAAAGACTTGTAACTGAAAATACATTGTGTAGGCTCTATGAAAGATACGTATACACAATATATCATCCAGTGATGGCTAGAGGAAATAATCTTTGTCCTTAGATAACGTTTTGGGTCAAATTTAATGGAAAACTATGCAAGTTGCGCTCCGTGGCACCACAGACCTCTGGGCAGCAGCAGCGGTGTGCGTACCTTCATTGAAAACAACAGTTTCGAATTTTAGACCGTGCCATGTCGTCCGCCAGACGCGTCCGGTGTGCGACCCCCTTAAGAACTGAACACATTGACGAACTCAATGTGCAAAACACTGAAGGCATATTCAATGATATGAAAATAAAACAAACTATATATTGACTTCTTACGCCACGTTTTGTATTGTCTAATCAATGATTTATTCATCTGCCACAATCCTTCAATTTATATCAAACTCAATTTCAATCCATATTTCATATTTATAATAGGCCCTACATATTATAGTTAAAAATATTTCAACTATTATGCATTTTTATATGAATTATCTTTATTTGGGGGCCGTTCTCACCAAATAATGTTGTATGCGATTAATTGTGATTAATCCGATTAATTAATCAGCATGTCATGTAATTAATTCAATTAAAGATTTTAATCGGTTTACAGCCCTAGTAACAATGCAAACTAACTTTTGGCAAAGTTGGTTGGGAATCACAAAGAAACACATTATGTGCGCTTTAATATTATTTTCATTGCGTTGGAGTGGTGGCGCGGTGTTAACGCACATGTTCTGGCAGGATCGAGTTTGGTCTGTGATGTGTCCAGATACCATTCCCCCTCTCTCTCCCCAACAGTTTCCAGTCCCCTCTCCAATACGGAGGCAAAGGCCCCAAATACATCCAAAAAAGAAGTCTTGAAGCACCTCACTGTTACAGCTGTTGGTCTGTTAAAGCTATAGGTTGTCGAGTTATGGCTAATCTTATTTACTCAAATGAGAAGTATGTGTGAACATGTTTGACAGACTATCTGCTGAAAAGACAGAGCAGCTAATGAAGCCGACTGACAGATGTTTCATTAAGGGGCATGATTAAAGGTGAATTAACAACACGGCTTCATCATTAGCTGTCATCCAAGCAGATCTATCAAGCAGTCAGAGATGCTCATTAAAAAAAAAAAAAAAAAAAAAAAAAAAGGACACGACGATGGTTTAGCAGACCACATGCTCGTCTTTACACGTGTGGTTACAATGTAGATTCAGTTGATTTCAGAGCGGTACCTGCTCCAGCTCTTGGATTTTGTAATCTTTTGCTTGAAGAATCTCCAGAACTTTCTTGTCCTTGTTCTCAGCTTTCTGCTTCTCTCTAACACAACACAGATTCAAGGAAAGAGCAACATTAGAGACACAGGTTGACACAGAAACGGAATAGAGAAGAGGGAAAACCAATCCACTGGCCTCCGTCAACACTGCAGCCATTCCCACTTAAAGCATAAAATCTATTTGGTATGATGCAATCGTGATGCTCTGTGAGGAGATAAAACACTGCAGGATAGACTAGATGCTGTGGGAGCAGAAACAGGCAAAACTGCCTTTCAACCACTCAGCGCGTTCCCCGAGCTTATACCACAGAGGGTCAACAGGGAATGATGGGATATAACTCTAGTCTCCAGGTATCAGTAATTATCAGGATATCAAAACAGGAACACTACTCACAGGGGAACACAAACACTCCTTCCCTTTCAGCATCTAGCCCTCTTTAGTGGGTGTTTGGGGGGAAAGACAAAAGAATCACAATTGGGGCAAGTTTGTTTGAACAGCCGCCACTCACCTGGGATCCTCCTTTCCCTGGTTCACCTTTTCAATCCCTTCCACCCGCTCTCATTCCATCTCTCCCTGAGGACATCTGACATGATACGGGCTCTCCTAAGAGTACACCATTGCCTTGAAGCTTGGTGATGTTAACTATATCCCAAGCCAAGCGTTCACTCACTACCAGACCGGCCAGAATTCCCAAAAGTCTGTGGGCTTTACACAGCCAGCACAATTATCATGTCAATCTCCCGTGTGGCGCTGTACTGATATATGCACACGCCCTCAGGTGCGTGTTGCCAGTTCTCGGAGGAGGAGTGTGTTTTGCTGGCTGCGCCTGCGGAGTGAACTCATGAAGGATGCAGGAGCATGTAGCCTGCCTGGCATCTCTTTTCTCATCTGCACTGGAGTCGTGAACACATTTTCTACGCCAATACACACAAACATAGATAAAAGATATGCATGGGCTTCTGTGAGCTTTCCATACCTCTGACCTTTCATCAGAAGGCTAAAAGAATTATATAGTCAATTAAGCACTTTAATAATTAAGTACATTACTGAGCCTTGCCAGTGGTCTGAAGCTCCTCCCAAGTTTCAAATTGTGATCTTTAACATACACTGGTCTTGATCACAATCATTCAGCATTGTGAATCTGACCTCTTTTTTCCAACATGTTCCCATGCCACTTATGTAGCTCCCCACACCCTCTCTGAGGGTCATAAGTCAACTTAAATCTAGTGTTTATCCCTCAAAGAGGAGGGTTTTTTTAGCTTTTAGATGAGAAGAGAGGGAGGGAGTCAGTGCAGAGGATAAGAGGGTTTAGATCATCATCTGCTCTCGGTTCTTTCATAACTGCGTTCAACAACACAGCCACCAACACAAATCAGGGATTTCACACGGCAGAAACAGCATTTATTTCAAGCCTGAGACGTAGACTAAGAGCATAACGAGCCAACAGAAGAATCGAAAAATGTGCCATTTTTTATTTTCCAGGTCAATGGCTTTGCCGATTGCATCAAGATGTAGATTGGAATGCAGGTGCGGAATTTAAATAAATAAAATAGTCTACTCCTCTCTCACTGTTGCTGGCGTGCCAGTGATTACCCCTCCGCGTGCCAATGCTGGCATGCGTGCCATAGGTTGCCGACCCCTTCTACAGTGCACTGTGGTTTGTAAAATTAAACTGGGTGGCATTATAAAGCGACCTACCTTTCCGTTACAAGACTCACAACCTGGGTGAGATCTGGACTGGCCACTTGAAGCCGCTTCCAAAGCGACCAAACAAACTCCTTGTCTGCCTGTTAGAAGCAAATACAACAATAAACATTGCTTTTTTATGGTGTTGCTCACAAGTTGTTTACAAACGAGCAGCTGTTTATATTTGTTTCCTACAGATGAGCAGCACATATGCTGCAATGACATTATAATATTAATAAGAAGAATAACTATGTGATTATGATTCTAGTATGATTATCTTTATGTCATTCTAGCAGTTTTCATGAATAATATTTCTTGTGCGAAGCAAAATGGAAATCACTGCAACAGCTGCAAAGATTTCTGGATCAATATGCACAAAGCTTTTCTCCTAACGAATGAAACAGAGATAATTAAATCAGAGCATTCCTATTCATAGAGAAGAAGGTTTAAGAGTCGAACAGAAACAGAGCCAATCTGTGCCGACTCGAAGCTTAAAGCAGAAAGTGTTCCAGTGACAGAACAGAGGCTTGCCCGACACACAATTCACATCGTCTTATAAAAAAATGGCTTTCAAAGATTTTAAGCTACATTACATTTAATGAGAGACATCTAAAAACTACATTTTCTGACATTAATAAAAAAAAAACACTGAATTATACCAGATCAACTTAATTTAAAATTATCTGTTAAATTATGTCCACATCATTATAAGATTAAAGTCATAAATCCCTGTAGAATCTGCTGGTGTCCAATTAGTACATGAATTTTAAACCCTATTCAAAAGTGTCTAATTAATTATTTACTAAATGGTGCAGGCAGACCTTGATAGACCATACGCGAAACATACAAAGTAGCGTACGTGAGAGCGACGGAAAGTCGAGATAGAGATCTCAGTGTCCTTAGTCTTCATTGTATTTAATGACAAATTAAGAAAAGTCCTCCATCAAATAGGGGGTCTCTCCCCTTTTATGAAGTAAGCTCACTGCATCAGAAAATGGAGCAACTTCTCAGCATTACAGGGAATTGCTCATAGAAAGAAGGGTGTTTGACGTGTTGAAAGTCAGTCTTATTGATGAATTATTTATCTATACAGCGGACCCACTCACTGAACGTTGCTATTTATACACATATTAATAAAGTAAAACTGACTCGCTGATCATTCTCAGGTCCACTAAAAACATTTTGCAGTTAATGGTAGTGGATTTATGAGGGCACTATTCCTTGTACATATATAGCATGTGTGATTCTTTAAACATATGTGCTTGTAATTACAGCTGAAATGGAGAAAAATCAATGGAAAGAAATCTTAATGAATAAATAAAGCTGTCCTTATATAATTTTGTGATGCCTAAATACATAATTTCATTTATTCCTTCATAAAGAAAATGTACCTTCTTTTATATAGGGGTCATTTATTGCTCTGCTCAATGTACTCGCCAAGATCAGCGATGAGGAGTAACAAACATGCTCATATATTAATGATGTTATTAATACGTTAATTAAATGATACTGGCTTCGAGTGCGAGACACTACCGATGATGCAGGTGTTTGTTTTTAGGCACCACCTGGTGGGGTTTTAACAATATGCAGGATGTTATAGAGGTCGAGGAGAAGTAGATGTACATACTGTGAGGGTCAAATGGGATTCTGAGCTTCTAAACTCTGGAATTTAGTGAACAATCCAGAAAGAAAATGTATATGTGCTTCTGATATGATATGGAGGGGATGGTCCGCTGGCCCCGGGCCAGTGTGAGAGAGTTTCAAGCCAA